>NW_010118573.1:9755-14724 GCF_000699245.1 Pterocles gutturalis | reverse complement strand
CTATGATTCTATGATTCATTCTATGATTGATGGAGCTTCTCGTATTAGAAATAGCGGATAATGTAGTCCGCACAGGGAGACTAAGGTTTCTAGAATTATTTGCTTCATATCTTTCTAATTCGGTAGAACATTAGGCAAGAAAATACATGACTCAGTAATCTGACCTGTTCTTCACGAAACAGAGGACTTTGAAAAGCACATATAACTGCTGTTCATACTGCCAGACTCTTACTCTCATAAAATTTTAGGTAACATCATCAAATAACTTCAGTACTTTGCAATCTGTTGATAGACACTGAAGAAAGTTGCAGTTAGGATAATTTTCATTTGGCTAAGCACAGCAATGAAAGTACACAATAATACAGGATGAAAAGTTTCCCTGTTTTCAACAATTTCCCTTAGAAATAATGTTCAGTAAAGTAACACAGAGAGGAAACATCATCATGGAGGAGTGAGAGTCCCAGCTTCCACAGGGACTGCAGAGTCCTTCTGGTAAAGTCCGAGTGAGGAAAATCAGGATAGCACTTTCTAGAACTATTTTTAGAAATACTGCAGTTGTAGTGCTAGAAATAGTTTTAAATACTAGTTGTTACTGAAGGAAACAAATCAGCCTGAGGGTAATAACTGAAACCAAAACCAAACAAAATGAACAGAGACAAACAGAACGAAGTCATTCTTCTACTCTATACTGCAATCTTTCTATACAATCTTACTGTCTAAACAGGTGTTTGAGATCAGAGAAAGATATTTTAGAATTGAAAGTATTTCCATTGTTTCAAGGTCCTCTTGGTTTCCAAAGTGTGTATAAATCTCAAGTACCAATCCACAAAACAGCTCTAGGAACTAGAACAATTTCACTGAAATATGAAGAAGTTAAACCGTTTGAGCACACGTGCACAGCTGGCCAGTCTTCAAAATAAGAAACAGCTCCTTCTGTCTTTCTATTGCACATCTGAAGTGTGTATATGACAAAATCATGCTGTCGGTAAACGGTTCACCGATAAGGACATATTTTCTCCAGTTTCATATTATTTTAAATCACAGTATTTGCCAGCTCATTTCTGCAAAATATTCTTGGTCTTCCAATTTCTAAATAAGTAGTTCCTTGAAAATTACATTGTCTTGATAAGATATTAAGGTTATCTACAGGATTTGAAATGAACTCATTGCACTGGTGACAGAAGACTTGTAATTAGAAATGAAGTGCTTGTTTCCAAGAAAGTTTAGTCCAACACTAAGAGCTCTGGTCCAGGACTTAAGAGATTTGCTCTCTCACAGAAGTTCTGCAGGTGACCTTTGACAAATCACAGAATTTCTTGATTCTCAGTGTTATTATATCCATTTTACAGCTATCATATCCACAGGAGCTCTGATGAGAAGTTCTGCAGGTGACCTTTGACAAATCACAGAATTTCTTGATTCTCAGCTGTAAAATGGATGTAATAACACTATCATATCCACAGGAGCTCTGATGAGGGTAAGTAAATATATTTCTTATATTTAGAATATTAGGAGATAGAACTATACAGTAGGAAGGCTTTTCCTGTGGAAACCAAAACCTATAAAGTGTTTGTGTAAAATTCAATAGATAGTTTCTGTTCAAACACTTTGAGTTCAAAGAGTTGCATTCAAACAAAGTCATATGATAGACTCCCATTCAGTTTTCTCCCCTATGCAGATCTAAGGCACTGTCTCACTAGCCTTTGGAAACTGTCCCAACTACTGAGACATTCTAAAATTCCACTTTGATGTTATCCCACACTGTATAAAATATTTAAATACTCAGTGACCTAATCCTTGTGCCCTAAATCAAAGTTAAATTTTCATCCTAATGTGAAAAACAAAGATTTCATTTTGGCCCAACCTAAATTGATTTTTGATCTATTAATCAAACCCCATATTCATTATTTCTGAGTTTAACTTACTTTTTTGGCAGAGGAACACATGATTTCCTAATATAGATACACAATGACTGTTTATAACATTCTAAATATTTCTTTAGCATTCTTTCAGCAAGCATCTTTCTCCAGAAATTAATATAGCTGAATATTTGCAGAGAGTAAAGGGACTCCAACAGAGGCGAGGCAAGGCAAGGCAAATTAAATTAATAAGTGAGCAAATATTTTTGCCACCTGTCCACTGCTGATATTTAGTTTTCACCACCTACTAGCTAAGACTTGTTCTCAACAACCATCTAACAATCAGTTAGACTTCTAATCTGAATGAGGATTCTCTGGAACAAGAGTCTAATAGTTAACATGTGAAAATCTAACCACTTAGAAGAACTCTTTTTGAAACAGTGCCGTACTATCTATTATCTTACTTTTTATCTTGTCCTTACCACTGCAGCCATGGATTCTTGGTGTGACCAAGCAAGAGAAAGAAGAAGAGAGAAACAAAAAGCAATGCCATTTATTTTTTTAAATAATAAAATGTGGAATTTATAGGTAGAAAGACAAGAATTGCCCATGGATCTGGTCTGGGGAATTCTACATAATAATAGTCTGTAGACAAAGAATCCTGAAAAATCTGCAGGTAAAAGAACCCACTACAGAGAAAAAGTGGAGTGTTTTCTAGCTGAACCTATGATACCAAAGTAAAACCAGCACCCAGTTTTTGTATTATCCTATATATATATTACCTTTAAATACATTAAATTTTGTATCTAAACACATAAATTAAAATGTTTGTTTTGGGCTGGAGATGGTAGAGCTCAGAAGTGTAGACTAGATGTTATGATGCTGAGTTCCTGAAATTACTGAGACTAGCTGATGGTTTAATTCTGTTATTCCTTAGAGAAAAGGTGAAGATGTCATATAGACATAATAAAATTATATTGAATTTAGAATTTGTTTACAATTGAATTTGCACAAATATTCATCAATGTGTTTTGAGGCTACTCAAAGAGAATGGAAAACAGATTAATGCCAAGCAGATTACTCTCCAAAGTACTCTTTGCTGAAGAACAAATACTGAAATATCCCATCCCTGGAGGCACTCAAGACCAGGCTGGATGGGGCCCTAGGCAGGCTGCTCTAGTGGTTGGCAATCCCACCCACAGCAGGGGGGTTGAAACTAGATGATCTTTAAGGTCCTTTTCAACCCAGAACCTTCTATGATTCTATGAAATACAAGTTATACTGCAAGCTATTAATAACAGCCTTAAATTATGGTGATACCTGCTCACATATACAATTACTTACGGAAGTTGAACTTGGACTTCTTTCATCTACATAGACATACTAAGGCTCAAAGTTTGGAGAATTAACTCATTATCTTTAAGTTAATATAAGTATCCAATCCCTGCAGAAATTTTTAAGATAGGAAAAGGATAAGCATGAGGATTATTACCTTCTACACTTGTTTCTTCTGTATTTAGCAGTTCTTTCACTCCTTGATCATATTGCCAAAACACTATTTTTTTTATTGCTGAGTTTTAAAAATAGTGTATGAATACAGAAGCATCTATCAGGTTCTGGATTATTGACATGTGTCCAAATCATCTCACATTCTTATAAGCCATCCTTGGAACTGAACTAGGATCTAAATCAACACAAAGTGAAGACAGTTCAAATCTTATAAAAGCAGTAAACCTTAAGTTTATGACAGACCTGAGCTACAGCCATCTGAAATCTGTGGAAAGATACTTCTGTCCATACATACAGTATTTAGCATTATTTGCTCAATAACATTAGGAAACAGAGGAAGACCTTTTACCATTTGACTTTGCCTTTTCCAACAGTATGCATGAAAAAGGAAACACACATATGTTCTTAAAAGATTTTAACAACAAGGAAATAAACAACACATCATCTTCTGGGATGTCTGAGATTTTCAGCAGAGGAGCGCCTACCCAATAGTGTCCAAGAGTGACTCATAAGTTTCCATGTTTGTTTTATCTTGATGTGTTTCTGTGAAATACCAGAAAGGCTGAAGTAGCCCTTTAAGCCTAACAGGGAGTTAACTTTCACCATTGTCTGCATCTACCTTTTCTACTGCCCCTTCTCTTGCTGCTTTAGCTATGCTTTTCTGTTTATCTTGCAGCTCCCCTATTCAGCTGAAGAATGAAAAGGTCCTCCAGTATGTTATTCACCATTCCTGACCAACTCAGGCACAAACAAGTAAATAAATAAAGGTACCCAAAATTCTGCAAGGCCAGAACATACTATTGTATATGTAATTGCTGGGTTCTGGGTTATAAGAAGGTTTAATTTCTTAGACTTAAGCTTTTTTCGGATGCTTAACCATTGATTCAAAAGCAACACACAGCCCCAGTCCATAGTGCTTTGACAGGTCTTCATTTCTCATGCAGCAGACGGTTGTGAACAAAAAGACAAAAGCAATGAAGAAGTAAGCAGGCTAGTGAGCACATCTTGGAGTTTGGCTTCTGCATCTCACATGAAAGCCAGCTGGGTTATTTACTGGTTACTGATGAAGAAATAAACTCGGAAGGATATTTTCAGAAGTTTTTTTGAGATTTGGGAGTTCAATCCTGTAATACTTGTTTCCCCAATTTTTCAACTCCCTTGAGTTCAAAAACACTCTAATGAAGGGAATTTAAGAAGCTACAGGCTCCTACATAATGCAGAATACTCAGAACAGGAGAGATTATTTCAAGTGGCAAAACACTGTTCATTAGGGAAATGATCACATTTGCAAATCTTCTGAGCTCCCTCTCCATGTGTTCAACATTTATTTGTTTCCATGGAGTTTTCATCCAATTTTTAATACTTGTCTATAAAATTTTAAAAATAAACAAACAGCTCCTACATCATCCTAAGCAAAGCCTGAGGCACCTGAAAATGGAAGGAAGGTTTCCAAGTCATCAGCGGGTGAATATTTATAAATATGTATGGCATATAAATGCAACAATATCAGTCTCAAAATTTGAAACCTACTGATGCTGAAATTTAATCTAAGAGGATTTATATTCTTTGTTCTTTGTGCTAGAATTCTGCTTGTTATAGGG
>NW_010118573.1:0-9741 GCF_000699245.1 Pterocles gutturalis | reverse complement strand
TCCTGCCTAAACCTCACAGTTTTGATTTTTTTGTTTGTTTTCAAAGTTTAAAACCTGTTTCAAAAGTATTAAAATTCGAGAACCATGAACCAGTTCACTTCCTATATGATGCCTTTTCAGTAGCATTAATTGATGAGAGGGCTGAAAGTAACAAAAAAGAGAACTAAATTTCAAACCTGAGGTAAGCAGGTGTATCTCTTACAGTCATAAAATGTGTTCCTGCTTTCTTTGGGAATTAATTTGTCTCAAGAAACAAAAAAAAAAATTCAATTAATGTAAATATTTGATACTCAGGGAAACTGAAAGAAAAAGTATACAGGATTTGCCTACTTTAGTATAAGCAATGATTCCAAATAAAACAGGATCTTTTAATGAAATTGCTCATCTGGCAATATTAACGCAAAAAAACAAAGATTTTGCTTCAACACCTTCTCTGAAAAAAATCACCTGGAATACATGTTCAGTAAACAATGTTGCAGTACTGCTACTTTAAGTAACTTACTGTGTGGGTGCTCTACACCAATAAAATGAGAAATTACTCCGCTACAAAAACAACCATAGCGAACAGATGAACAATATGTATAACTAAAATTATAAGTATCTCCCAGATGTAAATCAGTGGATTACAATGTAAAAGTCCATCTGACATTCAGAAACATGTAGTTTTGCTTTGGGACTAAGGATTAATTGAATTCAAACCAAACTGAACAATGGTTTATTAATTTTTAAATAAATAAATATCCTGCTTCCTAATCTTGTCAGGCACTCTGTTCCATCAGAACAGAGGGAGCTTGTCCTATTCTTCCACAACAATACCTTCACCTCTGAGGTAACTCTGCACTCATGAACATTAAAATAAATTTTGTCTTCTCCTAGAGACTGAATGGCTTGTGTACAGCTGCAATTACCTCTGAGGAAAAGCTGGTGAAAAGAGAAATCTGTGATGACCACTGAAAGGGACTCCTGTCATTCCAAACAAATACAAGTGAAGCTAGAAGCCAGATTAGTGACTTAATCATAAACTATAAGTCAATAGACAGGATTCCGTTATAATCCGTCCAAGGCCAGATTTTCATAGTGCTTATGTTATAAAATAAGAGAGCTGCAAAGGTTATTCTTCTAGGGGATTACTTGAACAGCCATTTTGAAACCTCCTTTCTTTGGGCTAAAGAAAACAGAGGAAAACGAGAGACAGTTGTGTAATTTCCTGAAAGGCACTACGAGAAACTTATCCCCACCAGGAACCAGGTTATGCATCTGAATCTATAATAACGTGCATTTAGGTTTGGAACTTCTCCAACTTCAAATTGATTTGACAAATTTCATTAAAAATTGTGAAAAAAAAACCCACTGTGTTTCCTCCTTTACAACCTCTGAAACACGTTTTAGCCTCGGGCACTTTTTACAGCCATGCACAACAATTCAGAACAAAAAAAATGACAGATCCCATACTCCAGCAGTGCCGGTAAATACCATTGCAATAATGTTATCATTCACTGTCAGATACTGAAAAGGTACAAATTGAGGCAGACAGTACAACACTGTGGGTGCACATGGTACTGTGTGAGGCTTTTTCTTCTCACTACTCTTCATTGCTTATTCGTGCAGACACCACTAATGCATTTCCATCCAAAGGAGGGTTATGATAATGAACTACTAGTGCTTATTTTGCAAAGTGACTTCAACTAAATCTGAAGCTTGTAATATTGTGTGTGTCACAGACAGAATAATTTCAGATTGTTTCTTAGGCTGTTTGAGAACACATTTCATAGGTTTAGAATAATGAGCAAAAACTCGAACCCCATATTTCAAAGTCCCTTCCTCAACCATTCACTCCACATATGTGCTAAGCACGAGGCACACCCAGAGCCGGTTCTGTGTCCAAGCCTGTGCTATTTATGAGATATCCCCATACCTCTGGTGTTTCCTGATCCTGCCCATTCAAGAACAAAGCTGTAGGCCTGGGAATCAAGCCAGACACTTTCTTGTGGCAACACATGGTAGTAGCATGTCTGGAAAACTGAATGCTCTCCAGACACTTAAAGCCTTGTTTTCCTACTGCACAATCCCCAGAAAGTCTACACTTCTTCTTTTTTTTTTGTATCGCAGTTTATGTCTGTATTACTTCGTTGATGATAAGCCATGTTTGTGTGGCTTTAGTGCTATAAACACTGACCAGCTCATCTAAAGCTTGCTTAACTAGGTTCACACTATCATACAGCTACTGATAGTATTTATTTATTTGAAAGATGCTACAAGATTTGCAGATGAAAAGCATATTCAGAGCATTAACTTGATTTCTTTCATTTGTCCAATCAAAACAATCAATTCTTCTCTGAAAACTGAATTTCAAAGATTTGTCCCTCCCAAAAGATTTTTGCACTTTAAGTCAGCGTTAGTGTAAACAGGCTACAGTTACAATCATACATTTACAAACTTTTGGGAATCCTTCAACAGTCAGGTCATCTCTCCAGGGTCCTACTTTATACCAAGGTGCTTCTGGTCAATGCTACTTCCTGCAACTCAGCAGAATTACTGACCAGACACCATCATCACGACAGGTTGGGTTCTACACCTGTTGAACCCCAGTCACCATGAAATCACCCTTAACATCAGAAAATCATAAAACTTGGAACGTAAGGTATTTGCAGTTAGAGAAGTATACAGAAATTCACTAACATTTGAGATCTGTTCTGATTTTATTATCACCCAGCTAAAAACCTATTGCATTTTAAATACTCAAAGAATTTTATACATTCAAACCTTCCCTCGATGTCTATTCAAACGTCTCCCTCTGCTACAAGGATTTCCTTTGGTTCCTATAGCCTTAATATTGATCCTGAAGGAAATACTGAATCCCCCCACCTTACTTTTAGAAGTGTTAATGTCCTTTAGATAAGGCAGAGCCTTTTCATATTCAAGAGGTAAACAGAAATGTGTTAACAAGTATCGCAACACTTTGCTTAGTTATTAATAAATTCTATACAACACAAGAAATAAACATATTAAATCCAGCTGTTAGAAGGGAGCAGGAAGGGATTCAACTCACATTTCGTCACATGTCCAGACCTGTGTTTCATATACACAGACAAACTTACTTTGCATGAATAAACGAGTAAGAATAATGCACACAATTGTGTCTTGATCTGGATATAGCGGTACCCAGAAAACTTTGACATGATCGTAGCTCTACTTGGGTTTTGAGGTATAGTGTGACATAGACCAAACAGAACTTGTCAGTGCTCCTTTCACTGACCCTTAGATTGAAATAAGCAAGAAACAAATTCATATGGACAGATAGTTTTCCCAGGAAGAGCAACCAAGACACCATGTAAAAATGTTGTAAGACAACAACTAAACACACATTATTTGTCTGCAAAAGAAATAACACTTTCTGTGCTGACCTTCATCTCTCTTCCTGCTGTGTCTTCCCCTAAAATGCCTGTGGAGGTCAGTAATGCATAAAGCTGATAGGGGATTGTGAATACCAGGTCCATGCAATGTATCAATGATGGAATCTTTCCTCTGCAAATAAACAAAGGTCTGCTCGCTGTCAACACTTCACAGGAAACTGCTGGAGTCATCAACCATACCGCTATAAACAAATGTATATGTATATACATATTTAGACATATACACATACTCTCTTTTTTACACACACATCTTTAAAATCATGAAGCCTGCAAATTAACATGAAAGCAAGATAAAGTAGATTAACTCTGTCCTGGACAGCTTGCTCTCCAGTCTAGTGACAGAAGTGGTAGACAAATGGGAGTATTTCAAATACAACAAGGGATAAGGGGAAGACAGGTTTACAGAATTACAAACATGAAGTGACTTGGTTTGAACAAATCAATATTTTGGGGTTCCAAGTATAATTTTTGTTTGTTTAATTAGAGGTAAATTGCTGTATATAGCCCTATGGAAATGAATTTTTCGGAGCTATTTGAATCAGAAAAGATATTTGGGGGAAACCTAAGTTATTCCCCTTTTGAATTTTTTTTTCTCTTCTCATTCATGTAGCCAATTGATATGCTTAGTGTGTCAAACACTTAGGTAAGTGGATTTGTTTCTGTCTTTTTATAAATCAGCAGATGTATTCATATCACTTAGAACACAATATTGAAATGGTACTAATTAATAGCCCATCCCATCTACTAAATACAAAGAAAGGCATTCTGACTTTTATCCACTTTACTACTTAACAGTGCAGTGAATGAGACCATTGCTGAGCAAACCAGTCAAACGAGCTTCTTCCAAGTCGATAACAGAGCAAACCAGTTTGTATATTTGGCACTAGAGGACAGATGTAAGCCAACACCAAAACCTGAGAACTGTAGCCATAATACAAATGAATATCACTTTATGCTGTTTTGTTGCAAATAAATTATTAAACAACACCTTTACCTTCCAAGTGTACATACGTAATTTTGTTTCCTGGGTCTGGCACACTAAAGCACCTAGGTTAGGCTATAAAAGTTACCTATGCACAACATTGAACAAGCAACTCTTGTTCTCAGTTATTTTTAATCATGATTGGATGCTCATTAGGTCCACAAACGCATAAGCTTTTTGCGTGTGCAAAGGAATAAAAGGAAGTTTTAGCAGGTAGAGTCTACTGCACGAATGTTAATAAATACAGTCATAATCTGTGCATGGAGGTTTAAGTTTATCTTCAATCAGGAGAAAAATTATGCTGTCTTATATCAAGTTAGCTAGTTAAGTTGATGTAAAAATCTAGTTAGAAATGATTAATTTTACAGTCAGTGGAGACCTAGTTAAGAGTCAGCAGTGCACAGTGTGTAACTCATCCTATCCCAAAGGGCATATCTAAATAGGTCAGATGAACTGTACCTAGAAAGTCCTCATTTCTCTCCATTGACTGTAAACACAGTCTATAATGACTAGTTCAGGTATCAATAACTGTCCTCAATTCAACCTGATAATTTATAAGAAGGTTACAGGTGTCTTGCAGCCACCTGTTACTGGGATGCTTCTATTTTAACATGAGAAAACATGTTAGTCTCAGAGATGCTGGAAACACAGCAACCCTGCATGGGGGCAGAGGTCCTGAAGAAGCTTCATGGAGAAGCAGAGATGCCATAAAGTCCATTTAAATAAAATAGATATTTAGGTTTAGATCTGAACTTTCCCATAATTTGGAAATACAAAGTTCCTGATTCAAACCTCTCTCAATTGTTTTGCTCTTTAGGGTAGGACAAGGCTTGCTTGGATAAGCATGGAATTATACTGTTCCAGAATGAGTTCACAAAAGATGACACCTCAGGTCAGTTCAGCACTGGACTCTCTGTTGCCTAGAGGACTAGCCCAAATCACACTTCAGCTGACAAGGCCCGTTCCATCATCTCTCTCTGCTAGAATGTTCAAAAGCAGACAAAGGCTCTCCCACAGAAGAACTAAGAAACCTCAAGCAGCTATTTGCCCTCTCCAAGAGTCTTTCCTGCTCTTGTACCAGGCAATACACTAAAACATCAGCTCTGCTCTAGTCAAAGTTAATAAATATTTGGGGATTTTATCTGTGAAAAAAATCTGAAACACCACAGCAACATAGGGCTTGACATACTGCAGCTCTTGGGAACTCTGGACCCAATTCAGCTTGATACAGTTCTTTTCTGTCTGGACCCATCATGATATAACATGGTGATTTGGGTTCTGTTCTGTAGTGACAGGCTATGAATTCAGAGGAAACTAGTTGCACACATCTGGCAGCTCAAGAGTCAGGCTCCTGGATTACCAGCTACTTGTACCTTTAAGACATTTATTATTCTTATTCAGGATTTCTGTTTTCTATATGAAAGTGTAAAGACATTCAGGCTAATTTGACACTCTCTCATAGCGTTGCTTTTCAAGGCCAAGTGGTAGTAAATTTTTTTTTCAAGTAAGTAGGACTTGGGATTATTTTTTTGGAAATCACAAGAGTGATGCTGCAAACTGAAATTCTTTTATAAAAAGTTTCCTTCCATATATGTTTCCATTACAGCTCTTGCAAGCCTAAGCAAGGTGAAAATTACAGCAAAAACCTCAAGGGCTTCATTTTGAAAGCAGATACCTTTACTAAACTCTACATTCTTTCATTTAAGCATTATAAACATACATATTTATATATGTTAACACACACACAGGCAAGGCAAGAATAGAAGGAAAGCAAAGCTTCTCTTCCAATTTCTTTGTGAAATGTTTACCATTGTGGTTCAGAACTCTAGTTTTTCAAAAGGTCAAGAGAAAAAAAAAAAAAAGAAAGTACTTGAAAATTATAGCTTCATTGGAGGAAGATCAAACAGCATATTGATGTTCATAAATAATTTAGAGTTGTGCTTTAAAATACACTATTATTCAAATGAGAAAACAGAGTGCTTTTTTAAAAGCAAACAAACTACAAGAAAGTGAAAAGAAATGAAGTGTTAAGTTTCCAAGGGTCTTTTTCCCCATCTTCTCCTCTTACACTAACGATCTAAGGGGTCTCTAAATTCAGCAAAACTGAACAATAACACCTGAAATTCTCTACCCTTTTCTCTTTGGTAATATCTTCTCTTTTCTTTCCTTAATCTAGGAGGATGAACACCTCTTTTTCCCATCAAGGGAGAGACCTTACTCTTGAAAGGCCACTACATGACACACAGAGTTTGGCAAAATGGCATCAACAAAGAACTTTTTCAGCCATCTCTAATCTGGTATTCACACTTTAGAAAGATGTAGCTGGAAGAGCTTTCAGACGAACCTGCCCCTTTGCAGTATCTTTATGAGCTTGCACAGAGAGAAGGCTTTGTCTTCATTCATCTACCAGTACCTTGATATACACTGTGAGAACAATTTATGCTCTGTCCAGAAATTTATCTTCTTCACTTTTTCGATTCTTTTTTGTCATTACTGGTTCCCTAGTGGGAAAGCTAGTAGGGGAGGTGGATCATCATGTTTAAAAGAAGGATCATTGCATGGTCCTAGAACAAAAGAAAGATGACCCATACTGAAGTATTTGGTCTGAAGAATTAGACATTCTTCCTTCTAGCAGACACACAACGATCCTACCATCAAAAGTAGCGTGACTTCTGTTGAAGACTCTTGTCAATGCCTTTATCATAGCTACTTCCCTGCCACAGGAAACAAAGCTGTCCCACACATATGGGATAGGTTTATACTCTACAAAAGTATTACAGTTACTGTGCTTATCTGACACAGATGTAGCATATCAGGTAAATCCTGCCAGTTCCATTCTGGTTTTTAAGAGAATTCAAGAAAGAGGCTAAGAATTGGATGCAGGCTTGACAAATTGCTCCTGCCAGGCATATCCATCTTGCAGGCTCACTGGCTGAGCACTTGTACACTAGAAGAACAGTATAGCCAGCTCTCCCACTGAAGAAGCATGTGAAAGATGGGGACAGAGAGACTCCTTGCTGCTTTTTGTCTGATGACTTCTCTTAGTATTTACAGAAGTTCCCAAAGTTAGCACCAAAGAGCAATAATGAGATTGCAGCATCCATAGCCTGACAGTTACATGCTTAGATAGCCTGATGTTCCTGTTGCAGTGAGTAAATCAGAATTAGTCAACTCCAGAGGGAACACCTATAGAGAAAGGTTTTTCCTTCAAATGCAGAAACAGTGTCTGTGAATTACCTTTCTGCTGAGTGCACCCGACATAGATTCCTTCCATATTACAGATTCACCATCTGATTTACAATTAGCACCTGTATGTGCATATAACTCAGAAGGCAGATACAGTTCCCCACCAGTCTGAACCAAGATCTGAACCATAGCAAAAAAAACACAACCAACCCCAGCCCCCTACAAAACCCAAAATAACTAAACAAAAAAACACCACACACTCCCATTGTGCCCTCTCCCCCTTTTTAATCTATTCAACAGTCACTGAGCCCCACGTGCCCAAGCAACACTCCAATGACAAATCAAAGGACAAGGAGAAAACAACAATAAAAAATAGACTTCTAACTTTGGTCTCAAGTTCATAATGAGCCTGCAATGAGAATATACTTTAGAATCATTTCAATATTTCACCAACAGAATTGTGAAAGAATACAGGTGGATTATTCATTCAGTTCTTGATCTTGCCAGAGAAATAAAGTATCTTAAAATAATTAATCTGTTGCTGACTTTAACACGAGACTTGTGAATCTTCCTCAAGGCAGAGGTCGTGAGTAGAGACATTCAAAATGCAACATACTCAGGTGAGCTACTCTTTCTCAAAAATTTATTTCAAGTTGGGAAAGCTCTTTTTGTTATGTTTTTCATTCTCACATTGTGGAATACTTGGAAATATACCTTGATAAATGATGTTGATGCAGTTTTTATTTTGACTGCAAACGGTGATTAGTACTCCAAGCTATTGACAGTGACAGATATGTCATAACAGTTCATAAAATAATTATTATTCTTAACTTATCCATATCCTGGAAAGGAACTTGAGCATCAAAACTAAAGATGATTTTTTTTTTTAAACCTGTTTCTAAACCCATGTGGTTTAACCTGAAAGAAACAACTTATTTATTGAATTAGGGTCCCTTAGAGGTTAAGCAGACAATCCATGGAGACTGTTCCATAATTTTTCCTGAGCTGCCATTCATTAAATATGTTCCATCTCACAAACTATGAATAATTTCATTTTTAACCACTCTTTTATTTCCTTTAAATTTACCTAAAACTTTATTAGATTCAGTCAGTACAGCCCTGACAGGCAGCCTGCATACATTTAAAACATTCCTAGTGGAGAAGCGTAAAACATTTAAAATCTATATTTGATCTGACAACAGCAGCACCGTGTTCAAATTAGAAACAGATTAGACATAACTGAAGATAAAGAGGACACAAGCATCACTCCCATTTTGGTGGAGTGGGCTTTAAATTATCAGATTTATCCAGAATACATTACTGAGAAACATTGAATTGTTATCTTTAGACAGGCTTTCTAAGAGTTTACAATTTCTCAGTTCAGTGAAGCTTGCCACCAGCTTGTTATCAGAACAAAAAACGAAAAATCATTTGGTTCAGAGCACAGAACTGATCTCACCTCCAAAAGTACACGTTTTCTTCTGATAACAGACACTTTTCTGGACTGCAGAGGTACCACTTCATGCTTTACGGTGAAGGCAATCTTTATAAGATTCTTCCAGTTTTCAGGTAATTCCTGACAACATTACAAGTAGGTATTGTTTCTCAGTTTGCAGAGCCAACAACCCTACCCACAGAGAAACACACATACGCATACTTTCATTCTCCCTTCCTCCCTCCATTTTTTTTCATTTTTTTGAAAAATATTAGTTGACTTTGTGTCATTCCTTCCTTATGTTCTTACGCAGCGACAAACGCGGACTCATTCATTATTCAGGGTAATTTGCAAAATGTAATTTGTGTAAAAGATTAAAGTTTATTTACAATATCCTGCATTTTCCAGTTAGAACATGTTTATGTATACCAAATTTGGAAATAAACCTCAGCAATATAAAAAAACAAACCACCCCAGTGTTGCAACTCACTATAAAATAGTTTGATAACTACACTATTATTTTGACTCACCCATAAGAAAAGTGCAGAAATGCACATAGTGACAACTGAACGTATTAGTAAGTCCCAAACTCAGTGTTAAGTGCTTTCCTTTAACCTGACTAGCTCTTAGCAAAGGTGTGCTTGACCCTAGTCTGGTCCCAAAAAAGTCATATTCTGTACATTGCTTTTAGACATTCTGAAGGATTATCTACTCTACAAGATATA
>NW_010118572.1:364-602 GCF_000699245.1 Pterocles gutturalis | reverse complement strand
ACCGGGGACACTGGGGACACCGGGGACGCGGTGGCACCGTGGGGGGTCTCCTTGGAGCCCGGTGTCGCTGAGCTCACCAAAGCTGGGGGACAAGTGGCACTGCCACCGTCCCCTCCTGGGGAAAGGCACCAGGGGCACAGATCTGCCCCATCCCAGTCTGTCCCCAGAGCCACCAAGTGTCCCCAGAGTCACCATGTGTCCTGGAGCTGCTGGGGGTACCCAGAGGCCCCATGGCCCC
>NW_010118572.1:0-243 GCF_000699245.1 Pterocles gutturalis | reverse complement strand
CGTCCCCTGGAGCCACCACGTCCCTGGAGCCACTGCATCCTCAAAGCCATCATGTCCCCAGAGTCACCTTGTCCCCAGAGTCACCATGTGTCCTGGAGCTGCGGGGGGTCCCCAGAGCCACCAAACGTCCCCAAGAGCCACCAAACGTCCCCAAGAGCCACCACGTCCCCATCCTGTGCCCACACTGGGCAGCAACAGGCATGTCCCCAGCTCTGTCCCCAGGGTGGGGACAGGGGTCCCTGC
>NW_010118571.1:0-61687 GCF_000699245.1 Pterocles gutturalis | reverse complement strand
CCTGCGGTGGTGCAGCCCCGCGGTCCCAGCCCCGGCGGGGTGCAGGTGGTGCTTCGGCGTGGGGAGAAATGGAGTGACAGTGTTAATGGTTAACCAGGAGGAGGAAACTTCTTGAAGGGGCATCTGCAGTCTTTCAGACTGTAGGTAAAACGTGAAGTGAGTTAAAGTAGAATACAGACATGGGTTCAGATGTGTCATAGCTGGGGTGTATCCTGCCGTTGTGTGTGCAGTGGCTGGGGTCTGGGATGCTGGGACTGTAATTCCAGGTAGTGTTAAGGTGAATTCAGGAGCCGTAACAGAAGGGTGTTGTTTCTAATCTATTCATTAAATGGCTGATAAAATCAAATTTTAACTGGATTTTAATTATCTCCTGTCTGATTCAAGAATAAGGACATGTGCAACACAGTTCTTTTTGTTACTTTTTAATCTGGTATCATATCTTATGTGGTAGTAAAATCCAGCAAGTTTCTTCACAGAAACATTTCAGATACCAAAGAAATAAAGAGACTGTGTGTTATGAAGGTTTTGGAAGTATTTTTCTTTTTTCTTTTTCTATTCTGTTGCATCTGCATCCTGGATCCAAATGTCAGTGACAGTATGATGGCTGTCTTTCTGCTGCGATAGTGGAATCTTGCTAACATTTAAAATCTGTCATTCTGAATTTCTGATAACGTAGTATGGAAATACAAGCGTTGATTAGCAGGTATGTTAATGCCCAAACCAGTAAAACATTTTCTGTATTATTAATCTGTGTTCTTTCTTATTACCATTGCTGTTGTTAAAAACTGCAAAGTCTGTTTTGCTGAAGCTTTACCCTCCTCTATTGACACAAACGGTTTTCTTTCTTTGTGCTCTGACTGCCTGGACTTTAAGTATACCTTTATATAGCATTTTCAGTAGTAGGTTGTGGGTTGGAATGCGAATCCAAACTTAGAAGGTTCCACCTGACAAATGTCTCTTGGTTGTGTTGTTTTGCAAAACATATCTTTAGTTTTGTGTGGCAAGTTTAACAGCAAAATTCTAAACCATGTGAATAAGATACTGCTGCTCCGTGAAGTAGGAATTTTTTTTGTCTGGCACACAGAGAGTATTCAATTGTTAAAACAGAAGCTTTCAGTATGAGAGTAGATAGCTTTTTATCCAAGTCAGATTTCTTATTGCGTGTATTAGCTGTCAGAGAGTAGGGGGCTGTATAATGAAGTGATCCCAGAATCTCTTTTAAAATATCGCTGTGAAGAAGTACCGTAGTTGTATGAAAGTAAGGAATGAATTTGATCCCATCTGTTATACAACTGCCATTTGTCATCAGGTGCTCATAGATTTTCTTCATTGTTTGCAGTTTAGCTAGGGTCACCTGAGGTGATGGATTATTGAAGAGGTTGTCTTCTGAAATTCTGTGCCTCCTCATATGAAACCTGTCCTGCAGGAGTCTCGCTGACTGTAGAAAGGTGATGTTAGTCGCTTCTGTTCCTGCATATATAACTGTCCTGTCCCTTTATCTGAGTTTTGTGGGAGTCTTAATGTCTGGATAAAGAGAAAAAGGAAATAATTTTGTATTGTGTCTTTCACTAGTTATGTGTCTTAGCATAGTAATTAATTTTGAAATTAATTGAAGAGCTAAAATAGTTTAGGGACAGTTATGTGAGGAACGTAATTCAAGGTGTCTGTCACGAGGCTTCTAATGGTGCTTACTAGACACTTGGAATTAACACTGTAAGGAGGCAGAAGAGTGGGGAATATTTGTATTGCTAACTGCTGAATTAGTGAGTAATACAGTAGCAGAAATTGGCTCTGTCATTTGGAAAAGCATATCTAGGGGCCACTTTGGAGTTCTGTAGCTACTTAGGTATGGTAAATGTAAATGCAGGTTTTTTTTCCCCCTTCAATGTGTATCTAGGAGAATACAGATACATAAACAGCCTCCAGTACCTTTTTTTTTTTTTTAATTATTGCCTGCCAACTCGGGGCATAGATGGAACTAATGCATATCCTGTAGTAGAGACAGGCAAAATTAAAACTTACAAGCAAGAAGTCAGATTTGTTTTTTAAGTAGTCAGATTTGTATGTGTGTGTTTGTTTCTTTTTGAAGAAATAATGGCCCTAGTGTAAATCAAGGTTACCACCTTTGTCCTTCCTAAAAGCCTGGTGCTGTCTTATAATTGCGCGAGGAGTTTTAGTCATTGAGGTAGATGGGCTTAAGTTGAGAAGAATGACTCCTGTGTGTTAAGGTAATGTTAGCTACCCTGAAGTATATTATAAATAAATTCTATGAGACTTATTCATTGTAAAAACATTTGAAAATACATCTTCAAAGCGGAAATATTTAGAGTGTTGTCAAATTGCATCTCATTGACTGTTAGCTGTCGAGCTAACGTGCTACAGGGAAGATCCGCAGCCATGTGAATGTATGTGCTGAATCCACACAAGATTTGAACATCAGTGCCACGCTCCTGTGCTTAGTACCAGGATGCAGAGAGTCATCGTAGTAGTCATTTTGGTCCAACAGAATCCTTTCAAGTTTATCAACATGGCTTCAGAAATAATGAGAGCGAGGGGACTGTGCTTGGATTGGATCCTGGGGAATATGAAGCATTGGCACTACTTACTGGCTGTGGCACCTGAAATACATGCATCAATTAGGCAGGGTAAGATTTATTTCAAGTAATTTTCCAGCTGTAAGTGATGTCCAGTTGTATGCACCATTTGACATCTTTTCTACTCCCATTCATTTATGTGTATCAAGGGCACTTTTAAATAAATGGATGGTCCTCTTGCATACCTTATAAGTCTTCCTCTAATATTAATCTATGGACATATAAACTAACTTGAGTATTAGTATTTTCTGCCTTGCGATGGTGGAAGATTTAACACCTCTAACTACCCAATGTGGAGAAGTCTGCTTTTTTCCTTCATGTGTATGAAGACGGAGGCTTATTTGATTACCTTTAATTTCAGGATCTCTTCAAAATGTCCCTCAATTTCCTCCCTTCTGTGCTTCAGGCGCGTTCCGTTGAGTGCCTCAAGTTGGCTGCTGGCAGAGTGTTTCCAACTGTCTGAAGTTTGCTGAGAGTAATAGGCTCTCTTATATAGGCACTGTTTTACGTTTGTGGTTCCAGTGCTTACTGGAGATATGTGTATTGCAGTTATATAGACAGCAGAGCTTAACAGAAACCAACAACAGACAATGACCAGTTTTAGAATTGACTAGGTAAAGCTGAAAGTAGTTTTAGTTACAGAACTTTCTCCTATGTTCCCATCTGCTGTGGTTTTAATTGCATTTGTCTTTCTAGAAATGGCATTTTGTCTTTGTTGCGTGAAGCCTGATGCACAGAGAATACCTTCACTGTGGAAATAGCGAAACTAGTTACAGACAAAGCATCTTGAGAGGTGCAGGTAAAATGGTGCATTCTTTTGCTTTTCACTCATGATAATTTGAATTTCAAGGTAGTTGTAAGACTGTTGTAGATGTGAGGTAAAGGCTGACAGTGTCCTGCTCAGTGTGTATATGGCTTATGAACTCTCATCTGTTGGTAAAACCTTTGCTATCTAGTTATGCCACCATCTTCATTTGCTACTGAATCGTGTGGTCTTGATGAAATGTTTAGTAATTTATTCCCTGGTTAACTCTGTAAATACTGCAATACTGGCCATGAAATTGATTTCTAAAAGGACTTTGGTTACCAGACTTATGATTTTTGAGTGTTCTTTAATGCTACTTTTTCAGCACTTTTTCTAAAAGAATTTTTGTTTCTAGTACCTAGACAAGTATTGGCTAATTTATATATAACAGGAAATATTTTGTTTGCCTTATTTGCACTAACCAAAAGTTCTAGTATGGCATTTGGGGAGTGATGTATGTCTGAGCAAACCCAGCATTTTTTTCTATTGCACGGAATTGTTGTGGGACTGTAGGAAAAACTGGAGACTAAATATCTCTGAAACAGAGACTATACTTATGTACAATTTTCAAGTATATAAAACTAGTTTCCTCAAGTAATGTTTGTATGGGAGGGTTTATTTTTATTCTTGCGTCTAGTGGAAATGCTGTATGGTTTGTGGTCTTGTGTACTAAGTGTTTGGCTGATTCTCTGGCATATCTCTGCAGTGCTTGGGATTCTCAGGTGGTCCCCGTGCAAATAGTATAATTGGGTCTGGGACAGCTTAGCTTGCGAGATTGAGTGCATTCAGTTTGGTGTGGCTGGAGCTACAAAAATAGCATGCCTTGCAAAGCAGGCCTTCTGTCTGCCACCCACACCAGAACCTAAAGCTTGATCCTGTACACAGTTAATACGTTTCCCTGGAAGGCTGATTCCCATCAGCAAATGCTTTACCTGAATCAGTGACCACCAGGCAAGAGGCAGTTTTGTATCGTTAATCGCTTTATATGTAAGAAAGTGCAGCAAAGCGCTGTCCTAGATACATTCTTAAAAGCACTTTTTTACTTCAGACTACAGGGCTTAACCGTTCCCCAGTAGCAAGAGACTGCTCTGTGAGCAAATTCTGTTTAACTGGCATAGTTCAAAAGACTCTCAAATTCAGCCATGAGGCAATTCTGGTTCTCCTTCAGTACTAGATGATTAAATTAAATGGGGTGTTAGCATGAGTAACTTTTTCTTGTGTACTCATAGATGAGTTCCTAGGAGTCCTAGTTGTAAATTAGCTGACTGGAAAGCCCTGTTTCTGTGACTAGTGGCCCTAGCAGTTGTACAACTTCAAAAGTTAGATCTAATTGTGTATTCTTCCAGTCAGGTGTGGCACTGGATGATGGCTGGTTCTCCTTTTTATTATAGCAGTCCTGAGGAGAACATCCTCACAGGGAAAGGGAATTTTTAGTGTTGGACAGCAAAGGTGTTTGGGCTTCTTATGTACAAATCAGTTTGACCTTTCTACTGCAAAAAGAAAAGTAATTTTCTGAAATCTAGCATTGCTAGTCTGGGGGAAAAAAAAGTAAGAATGAATAAGAAATATAGCTCTTGCTTTTTAAAACAAAACCTTCCTGTTTAGTGTCCCTGAAAGGGAAACTTCTCGGGCAGAGTGCATTCTGGGCGTGAAAAGCCAGTTCATTTCTTATATTTGCTCCTTTTATGTGCTGAGACACATGGTTATTTGAAACTGTTCCTTCTTAATGTGGAAGTGAAATATGTAACCACTAGACTTCATGAGGCTTCATCTCAAAGATAAAATTGCTGGCCTTTTATATAAATGAAGATCATACGGACAAGGCAGAGTGTTATGTAAGGATTGCTTACAGATAGTAGTTAATTGATTTAGAGTTTAAATTTCCTGCTCATGTGTAGAAGTCTTATGAGGGGAGATGTGAATTTGTCAGCTGAACAAGCAACTGAATTGTGATGGTAGCTTTGAAATCTTTTGCTCTTGGTACTTCGTGTAGAAGATTACTTGCTGCTTGTTCTCACAGGCAACTGGCTAAAGTCATATTCTCCTGAACACCAAAACAGGACTTTAAATGTTTTAACTGTTCTTACCTTTGCACATCAGAGTTCAGAGCTGAGTTCATTTCTTAGCAGCAGTAGCAGAATAACATGACCTAGTAGGTATCTCCTAGCTTGAAGAGGATGATCTTACAAGAGCTTTCCACTAGCCTAACAAAACTCGAGTTGTTTTCTTGTCTTTTCTGAAGGTCATGGCTTTAGCAATGTTCAAACTTGTTATGGAGAAACTATCTGTTGTTCTATAACTATGGCTTTCTAATAAACGTGGGGTAGAATTGTGTCCTGGTAGAGAACTTCCTATAGGTAGGTCTGGTAGTAAAGCCTAGTAAATGGCAGCGTAAGAGACTATTGAATAAGACTTAATACTTTGAGCAAATAATGTTATATAATATTGATGTTAATATTGTGTCAGGTTTTGAAAGGGATTTCATTCAAACTACTTCAGTAGCTGCCAAAAGTGAGGCTTGGGAACAGATGTTGTAACTGAAGTCTTAAAATTTTTTGACAGCTCTTCAAATAGCTCTACTGTGTCTCAGCTTTGCAGTGGAGTGTTTTTGCAGAGCTTACGCCTCTTGCTTTGCCTCTCTCCCTGTCCCTAGTCCAGAATGGGCCTTAGTTTGACCCCATTACAGACCTGTGAAAACTCATGCTCTAATAAACATGTATGCAGCCAGGCAGCATGGGAGAAGAAACAGGTTTGGATGGAGATGACAGCTGAGGTGAGGAGTGCTGGCAATTACCTTTTGAGCTGGAAGCAAGGAAGAATATTAATTAGAATCTGGGACTGAGCTGGGGACAAGTTGTTAAAAAACTAGCAGAGAGGTTGGGTTGGGAGCTTGCTGGTTGTGTAGAGAGTATTGGTGAGGTACTGAGGGAGCGTGTGGGAATGATGCTGCCTCTCACCCACCATCTTGAGGACATCAAGGGAAATGGGGACTTTCTGGACAAAGGAGATAAGGAAAAGAGAGTTGATGAGAATGCTGGACAGAAGAAGTAGGAGTAGAAGCTGGGATTTTTATAAAGAAGGTAGATAATCTGTCTGTTGGACAAGGAACTTGAGATGGTGAAAGTACAGTCAGAAAAACTCTAAGGAAGGGACAACAGTGAAATAAAACATACTGAGTTTTGTCTGTTGCCATTAGTAGCCATCATGTCTTCATCACTTCAGCTTAGTATTTATCTCTTAGTGGTAGAAATTGGTGTTGTGAGCAAGTGGTTCTGATTCTGGTGATGTGCCCTGTAGCTCCGAGGACGAATTGTCCAGGCCTGTCTCCTGGTTTAGAGTTTATACTCAGTCTTTTGTGTTAGGCTGCAAAACAGTGCTCAAAAGTAAAGAAACTGCAGAAGGAAAGCATCCTTGAATATATAATCATATGCCATTTCTTCTGTTAGGACCCTTACTTTATTGCCAGCATGAACTGGCTGGTGCTAGCTTAGTGAACCAATGCTCAGTAGTTTATTTGTTGCTTAATACCTCACCATGGTCTTGCTAGGGTGCTCCAGAGATGCAATTAATTTCCTCTTGGATAGTCTGTCAGTGCTTTCTGTACAGTTATTTATTATCAGAATGGTCTAGTAAGATGAGGAAGTGGTTTGCTTCCTATTTTACACATGAGGAGCAAAGGCACAAAGAAGAGAAGTTCAGCTAGTTTTGCATGGTCGGAAACGACTGGAACCTGAGTCGTCTTAGACTAGTTTACATATTGCAGCCACATCCCTGTTGAACTCGCTGCTGTTTTCTTGCTATGATTCCATTTAAATGCTATTTTCTAACTTCACAGTTGTTTCTCATGTTGGTTTATAGTCTCTTTGGACATGACCGAATTGCAGAACGTGGCAGCGCTCAAGGTCTTTCTGTATATCACAGCAGCAGAATGCAGCCACTTCATTTTGTCAAAAAGGCAAAGTTATTTATAATTTCTTCTTGTGTAAATATGTTGCTTGTTCAGAGAGATGAGGAAGGACTAAATCTGGCATTGTGTGACTCTCAATAACTCGTTCTCTGGTATTAGTAATTCCTACAGACTTTTGGTATTGGTGCAGATGGTGGTGCTGGGCCAAACTTCAAGGGCCAAACTACCACATGTTGTAAAAATACACCTGTTTTTAGTGTTAAAATGTATCAGAAAAGTCAAAGCAGTGGTACAGCTTTATTAACAGAATTGTGGGCAATGAGTTCCTTTCCCTCCTTTATGGTGAGGGAAGGAGGAATGAGCTGATTTCTGGTTTTTGGTTGTGACTCTCTCTCATCCACAGTGCCCTGCTTAGCTGTTTAGTTTGATGGATAGTTCTGTCCTACCCTAGCCGCTGGAAGGGAGGAACCATAAGCGCTCTCTGTTTTGTAGAGCCTTGTGGCTTCTCAAGTTTCTCTTTAAAAGAGAAACCATATCAACCAATGTAAGAAGTATAAAGCTGATGTTTCTTCTGTCATTAGAAGGAAGGATAAAAAGCATTTGCTACACTGTTGGGTTTTTTGAGGGTTGTGGGGGTTTTTTTTGGATCCTCCTACTAGCTCATCACTCAGTTTTTCTTGGGAGCTTCTATTTAAGAGAACAATGATGAATGAGGCTTACGCTGGTTAGAAAACCAGTGTTTACTGGTTACTGTAGTGTTTACTCCTGGGTAAAGAAAAGAACAGCAGCCTCAGCTGATGGAGCTGTGGTTTTTTGCCTTTTCTTGCCGGGCCTACTGTGTTGGCTTGTGTTCAGTTAATATTTGGCTGATCAGCTTTGCAGCAAGCAGGACTAGGAACACTTTTGCTGTAGATTAAATTTGGTGGAAACTTGCTTTGTCTTGGAAGTTTTGCCTTCAAACTCCATCTGTACTCTGGGTTTCTTAGAGGCGCAGCTGGTTTCTGATGTGATATTAGTTATGTGACAAACATTACTGTTCAAGCTTGAGGTACTTTTATGTGGCAAAGGACATGCAAAGATTTTAAATAATGAGAACCTCAGGTGCTGTTTTCTGGCCTTATGTAGGCTTTTTGTGTGTTTAGTTGTGTGATCTATCAGCTCTGCCTACCTTTATATCTGTGGGTGGATTTATGCAATTTAAGTATCTTCAGTTGAAGTAAGAATTGTAGTGACACTTGATAAAGAACGTGAAGTGCAACATGCTGAGGCATAGCTACGTGTGCGTGAGTCAGGAGAGAGCTGGGAGTAGCAGCACTAAAAAAGAAAGGGAAGTACAGTCATGATAAAACTTTGTTTAAAGAGGAAGAAAACCCAACAAAACAAAAAACCCCAAAACAACAACCATCTGCCTCCAGAAGGTTGGAATGCAATAAGGTGATGTAGTTTGTACATCATAATTACTCCCTGTGCATATAGATTTTTATATGCATGTGTATCTCTATAGAAACACATGTGCACCCATGTACTTTCTTGTGTGTCCATATGCTGTGCAGTATAGTTAGCTGTATTTTATCTAAATACAGTACTCCAGTAGGGCAGTTTGCATCCCAAGCAAATTTGAGCTGATTTAGAACTAGTGTGTATTTTAAGAATACTTAAGTGATTTTCAAGCCTCTATTTTGGTATATCAGTGGTACAGGCTTGGCTTGTGCTCTTTTTCCATCTGTTGAGGGCAGATCCTTTCTGCCAGGGGACAAGCATGCGTGCACTCACTCATCACAGCACACTATGTGTTCCTGACAGTCGGGAAATAAAAAATACAGAGTACAATACGGTTCACTTTTCATAATGTATTGGCTTTACAGCACTGCCAGAATGATTCAATACTGCTTAATTTTGTGGTGTTGATGTATGTGCAATAGCTGCAGAAAAAGAACTAAAAATCACTTAGTAACTTCAAGTAATTTGTGTTTATCTTCCACAATTATATAGCTTTAACTTCCTCAGAGAACATGTAGTCTTCAGTCTCAGTATTTTTGCATGTTAAAAAAAAATGGAAAGCCAAATGCTTTCTTTAAAATGAAAAGCACAATTGTTGTGCTTAGAATTGGTCTATTTCCTGGTTCTGAATCAGTGTGTTAGAAAAAAACAACCAAATGTGTTTGCTGGTGAAATGCTCTTCTCAGCAAAAGTATTGGGTGTTTCATTTCTATCATGTGTTATAAATGAGCACAGATTTGATTTAACAATTTGAGATATTTCTTACTAACAATCATAAATGAGCTGTTTCATGTTGGTACTTAAGTGTATGTTTTTTCAAGGACAGTGTTGAATCTTAATTTGAGCTAGTGTTACAAGTCATCTTTGTAAGTTCAGAGAGAAAAAAAAAAGATGGTGAGTGAAAGCCTTATTAGATATGTCTGGACAGTCATTGCGGTATTTTATAAATACCCTAATTCTTTAAAGTATGTTTTGATGTTCTTGTGTAGTTTTTTTTGTTTGATTTAAAGCTAGTTTAGTTACGGTACTCTTTTTTTGCCCCCTTGCCTTAGGAGGTCCCAGAGTATGGATTTCTACACTTCATTTGCTGCCCTTCACTGAAGGAGGGCACCTCATAAAAGTATTTTTTCTTTTATCAAGCAGTTAGTGCATGTAACATCATCTCTTCCTTACTGCTGTCAGCTGTGCCCTGCTTTGTAAATTGCTGAGACTGCTGTTACAGGAGAGACTTGTAACGGAAATGTGAAGTGAGGCTGTGCCCTGCCTGTGAACAGTGTAGTATAAGTAACTGGAAGGGAGGGTTCGTGCTCTTAGTCTGATCAGATAGTTTCACTCTTATTGCTCTGTCCTTTCTAATCCGCTTTTATTTGGCATTTGAGTAGAAAGCTTTTCTTCCTTGTAACTTCAGGAAATATCTGACATAGGTAACATTCTTTGTGTTTTCTTTTGCTTTGACCAACCACACTTTTCTCTGCTTTATTCTCTCCTGAGTATTCGTAAAAACAAAATGTTCAGACCAACTGCACTATTAGCATCTAATTCAGCAGTACAATAGCTCTGGGTGTTATCCTAGTCTTCTTTTATTTAGCATCATTAATACTTGCAATCGTAGCTACAAGGTTGAGGCTAAAACTTCCTGAAAAGGAAATTGTTTGAATTTTGAAGCTTCATTTTTTTTTTTTTTTTCCACCTCCCCTCCTTCCAACTGAGCAGGTTGAGGGAACCTGGAAACCATGCTCGTTAGGATCTGTTTTTCATCTCTGAATGTGGGACCGGCTGGGCCAGAAGTCCAGACAGGTTTCATTTGAACTGTGCTTTGGAATCGGGGACAGCTTGTTGAACAGGACATGACTTTTTTTTTCTTTTTTTTTTTTTTTTTTTTTTTTCCTTTACACTGTGGTTCTCAGGGTTTTTTCAAGTACTTGTAATTGGGGCAGACTGTGTGCCCTGTAGCAGTCTAATTTTCTGACAAAAACTCCTTTTGGGTCTGAATAACGTTTACAGTGCAGAAGCACAACTGTGTTCTTTGTGAAGAGCCGTGAGCATTACTCTTATCCTTTCCAAAACAGTGCTTCCAGAAAAAAAAAGGATAAAATTCTCATTCTTGCAGTGAAACTGATCTTCAAGGTCAATCTATTAAGATTCTCTAGAATAATTTGAGTGGAAGTAGTAAATTCAGCATCTCTTATTTTTTTCGTTAACTAACATAAGTGGTGTTCACCATAGTCTACAGATAAGGTGCAACTGTCGTCAGTCTGTTACTGCCTGAGACACACAATGGCATACATTTCTTAGTTAGGTGGGAGTAATTCTGAAAATCTGGCAGGGCTTTTGTAGTTTGTCTTGAACACGTTTGAAAAAGCTTGATCATCTTTTCTTAGATAGGTGGGTTCCATCCCCACCCACACCTCCAAATTTTGTAGGTTAATTATGAAAAGAAAACTTTTTGGGGAAGTTTGTCTCTGACACAGTAGCCATGTCCTCAGCCCAGAAACTTGTCTATTAGTTCCTCCTTTGCTGTAGCACCTGTGCCAAAGAGTTGAATCTGTGTACTTTGTAAAGTAGCACAAATTTAATCTTCAAATCAAAATAGTATGTTCATGTGTTTTTTAGTATGCTGCATTGTTGTTTAAATAGCTACCTGGACTTCAAATAAGTTATTTTGGAAAGTATTTCTGAATGCTACAGCCCCAGAAGTGTCCTGTGCTTAATGAGGCTTGCACTGTTTACAATTGACTTAGATGTATTAGTTTTATCTAAACCCATGTTTATGGAAAACCACAGTATGTATCAAGACTGAAACAGTATATCAGGGCTTTAAGCCTATCCAGAGCAGAAAGGATGGAAATGTGTTGTCTAGTTTCTTTGCCTGGTAACAGGGGATCGGTTCTGTCTGCTTATCACATTTATAAGAAAATTATTACATTTGCATTTGTCTCATTGCCCAGCTTCTGGCTCACTGGAAGGCATGGATAGTGATGCATAATATAAATGTACTATTAAAAATATGTAAATATAAAATATATTTAAACACACAATACTAAATAATAAGTGAAATGTGAGTTGTTTCAGAATCTGGTAGACGGAGTATGCAGTTGGAAGTTGTACTAACAAAAAACAACTATACCAGCAGATCTGAGATGTTATTTCATTGTCTTTGTTGACTGAGCTGCTCTAATCCCAGCTGCTTAATTGTTCTGGTCATGCAAGTGTGTAATGTAGATGATTTGAAGAGGTCCATCCACATACTGTAGTAGTACATTGCATAAATAGAAGTAGCTACCTAAAGCTTGAATTTACTTGTTTTAAGTTAACAGTTTTGCTTGCCCCTGGACTGTATACTGGTTGGGCTGTGCAAAACAAACTTGGGAAACTGGTCTGGATTTCAAACAAACAACTTGTGGGGTTATACTAGTTTTTACCAGGGAATTTACCCACGTTAACCTAGTGGTGTTCATGTTGGTACAATAGAGGAAATAAGGCAAGAACTGTTTCTTCTTGTGTCAGTCGTGGCTTAAAATGTAATAGGATAAAAGTTTTATTTTATTTGAAGTGCCACAGAGACTGAAGGAAACAAATACAGACTTAATTTTGTACTGAACCTGCTTTTTAGAAAGGCATTCTGTTGTCTTCAAAGGTAGTTGATCTTTCTGCTTTCTCTTGTATGTGAGGGGATTTTTTTTAAATACAGTATTTTCAAGGAATTTGCACTAATTCAGTCCTCAAATGTTACAGCCTGGCATTTTTCTGGAATCAAAGTTGTCTGGCTGTGAAGAGCACCAGATTTTGCTTCTAACAGGAAGAAAGGTGTGCAGTTCTCTTTTCTGTGTCACTATAGAAAATGAGCCAAAGAATTGAACTGTGTCCCGTGTCAGTGCCGTATGTTCTCTTGAATGCAAGGCTTCTCTGTTAAAGATTTTTTTTTCTTTTAACATGGTTTGTTAGCTTTCTAAAAGGAGACCTAAGGATGTGACTCAATCTTGCAGAAGGAAGGAAACATGAAATGTAGGCTGCTCTCCTGTTCCGAACTTACAGCAAACCTTTACAGAGGGCTCAGTATTGTTGCTAAATTCTACTGTGTGTGGAAAATAGAGAAGGCATAGCTATGTGTGAGTGCTCTGGGCCTTATGAAAAAGATGTGGTTAATGGCATCTTGCATGTAAGTAAGAAAAGCAACCTACCTCCTAATTTAAATAATTTAAGTCCAAAGGAGTGTGAAGTCCCATTCTTCCCTTCCCCCCTTTTTTAGGATGTGGGAACAAAATACTGTGTATCCTTGTTGGTATGAGATGGGAGTTTGAGATGGTGGATTCAAGTCTGCTCACTCTGGTGTGCAAAGAAGTGAGGTGTGGACAGGAGGATGACAATACTGCTAGTTCTCCTTTTTTATAGATAGGTGAATCATTTTGTCATCTATAGGTCTGAATATGATGATTGCTTTCATCTGGTGATCCAAATGAATTTGTGCTCAGTACAAATTTAGAATTTGAAGTGAGCGGGCATCAATATTAAATTACTTGTTTTATAGTAGACTTTTTTTGTCTAAAAGTAATGTGCTAGCTAAGGAATAGAAGATGCAGCAGCCAAACATTTGTCTTTTATTCCAATTGTTATACAGTTAGTGCTGAATGCTTACTCTTCATCTGTTGTGCTGCTTGATAAATTTACACTCTGATTAATAGGGTAAATGAAGAAGGGGAGACCTTCAGGAAAGCAGGGATGGGAGGAGAGCAGGTGGCAGAAGATGGACTTTGTTAAAGGTGCAGCCCTGTTGGCTTGATATCGGACTAATGATCTGTTCAGATGCCACTCTGAGTACAGTCGTCCAGGGCACTAAACTTTAGCAGGGGATTAAAGAAAGATAATGAAGCTTCTGAAGAACAGCCCTACTCTAATAAAGACTGAAGAGTTAAAACTAGCCAAACAAAAACCCACCACCTGAGCCTTTTTCTGCTTGTTTGCAGAGATTTTAATCTGCATGGATTTCACAAAATGGTTGACCTAGTTTCTAGACTAGTGAATTGTAATATACATACCTGCTTTCTATAAAATCTGGTTATAGACCAAACTGATGTTTAAGATGATTGAAAATCTTAGAATACTAAGATAGGGTACTAATCTAAATACCATAGGCTTTGTTTTTAAGGAATTTGAGAGATAACGTGATAAAGGCATATGGCATAAATGATATAGCACAGGCTGGCAGGGAATGAGGGACTTTTTCTTCATGGCACCTGAACTTGTCACCCAGTTACCAGGCGGTAAGTGTAAAATAAATAAAGTAGGCTTTTGTCTTTTCCCACACAGTCCCTAATTGGACTGTGGCACTTGCTGTCAGTATTAGTTGAAGAGGCTGAAGGTGTGCATAGCTGTCAAATGTGTAGATACAATTTCTATTTCAGGCAGTCTCTGAACCACCTTTGAAGTGGTCCTGAGGATATTTTGCTAAATATCTGCTGTTGGACTGGGTGAGCATTCTGTGTGAATCGTTTTGGCTGTCCATTCCTTGACAAAAAACCACCCATCTGGATTCAGTAAATGTGAATGTAATGGGTGATGGCCTACATTCAGTTTCAAGTTCCTTTAATTTTTAAGGAGAAGGTTCAGGGCTTTTGTTTGTCCTCGGATTTTAGCAAGATAAAGGCAAAGAAAAGATATTCCAGGAAAAAAAGGCTTCTGTTACAAAGAGAATACTCATCTTTAAGTAATACTTGAGTTTGTAAGTTCTGTAGTGGCAGTACTGGTTGTGATACAGATTGTGAGATTTTCTGACATCAGAAAATAGAGAGCAAGGGAAGCTCGTCTCCTTATCTTGGTAAAGGCCACTAGATATGAAATCCTGTACCTCGAGAGCTGCTTCTGAAGTAGTCCTGAATCAGGATCTAGTGTCCTTCCTGTGGTAGTCTTTGTTATTAAAGATGCTGAATGATTCTTCATTTATCACTATTCTGTGTGCGAGGTGACTTTGTAAAGCTGCTGATGTGGGAGCCTTAATTGACACCCCACCTGCCCCACACGCACACTTGCGTACTTGCATTAGTCTGCTAGTTCGCATCTCTTGCTCTCCAAATACAAATTTTGTGGCTGAGTAAAGCTTCAGTTAGTCTTTTTTTTTTTTTTTTTTGCTACTGTGTACAGCAGGAGAAACAGGTTAACCTGCTGAATAGAAAAGAAACAAGTTCTTCCTCCTGTTTGTGTGAAGGTAACAGTGCTAAAAAAGGGAGGAGGGAAGGGCAGGAAGAATGTACTTGCCGATTAACAGCTACTGTAGTTGTTTAACAGAGGGCTGCACTTAACATTATTCAGTGTTAGACAGTCTTGTTTAGTATGGAAGTATATATTTCTGCATAAAGATAATGCTTTACTTATTGTGTGGTTCCTTTTCGGTGCTAGCATTGTTTTTCTTCCCTTTATGAGAATACTGTAAAAACTGGAATGTTGATTCTAGTCTGCACGAAACTGAACTTGGTGGTTTTTGCTGTTTGAAAGTGGGATTTTTCTGCTAGCAGATGTAGTTCAGATTGGTTTTTAGTTGTAGTGATTCTTGTTTATATTAAAATATTGTGTAAACTGACCTTTTTGTAGCTATTTTGGTGCATTTTTTCTGAAGTTAATACCTTATTTTTAGTTTAGCATGCTACATGAAAAAACAAGAGCAAAGGTGTTATTCAAGCTAGTATATTATAACACCATCTCCCCAACTACACCACTGCCTCCCACCAGCCCCACCTCCATCTCCATCTCATCCCTGCTGTGGGTTTAATCCCACCTTCCCACCCTAGTGCTGACTGCGAGGGCCCGGAGCTTGCTGGATGGGTTTGGAAAGGTATTTTTTTGCTTTTCTCCCTGGTTTCCTAGCCTGCCAGGCTGGGGTGGTGGCAAGTCTCTCCCTACATCCCACTACTGCTTCTGGGGCCCCATCCTGATGCTGTTGAATTGCTCTATACTCGGGACTGCGTTAGGTGGTCTTGCGGACACTGTATTCGGGGGTGCGCAGCTCTGTGGGCAGTGAGAGTGAGCTGATATCGCAGTGGGAGGTTGCTCTGCCAGTGCTACCAGGGTCCCCAGGCATGGAGATGCTGCTGGGACTGTCCTGGTTGATCAAGGAGCAATCTCCTTGGGCAGTGGAAGGTCGCCTGCTGACCTTCCTCAGCACAGTGGCTGAGGACATTGCTGCCTGGGGGTGCCTGTGCAGAGGTCGCCATGTCAGAGAGGCAGATCTGTGCAAACTTGTCTCTTCATGTCCTGGTACCTGGGAAAACATGGTGGCAGCACCGGGCAGCCTGGGGCCACCGATCTCCCCTGAAGGTGCGAAGTGTTGCAGTTAGCCCCTAGGGGTCCCAGGGGTCACCCAGGCTGGGGGGGCATCCCCCAGGGGAGGACCCGATAGAGATGTGGTGCTGTGGCAGAGCGTGGAGGTGGCCCATGGAGGCAGGTTGGTGATGGTCTGTTGGATGCAGAAGATCTGGAGGTCAAAGAAGCTGCTGCATGGAGCCATCTGAAGACCTGCATGGGTGGGTGGGAGCCATGCTGGGCCAGGGGGACTCTCCAGGGTCACCCCCAGAGCCAGCCCTGATCACTGGCATCTCCTGGCTCTTCACCAGGCACGTGAAGAGCTTGTGGCTGGGGCACTCCTTGTGGGGTGAGCTGCTGTGCTGGCAGGCTGGGGTTGCAGGTTGAGGAGGAGACTCACTTACAGAAGGTGAAATGGGAGAGAGGCCCCAAGTATTTGAGAAATTGTTTGTAATTTGTGTTTGTTGGGCACACATCAGCCAAGCGAGCACAGGGATGGATTTGATGGAAAGACAGTTTGGTGAATAAGGAGTTACCTGGATGATTGCATCCAGAGAGTGGTGGTCAGTGGCTCAGATCAGTGATGAGTGGTGTCCCTTGGGGGTTTGTACTGAGACCAGTACTGTTTAGTATCTTTACCGAGGACAGTGGGATTGTGTACACCCTCACAGGTTTGCAGATGACACCAAGCTGTGTGGTGCGGTTGATACACCTGAGGGATGGGATGCCATCCAGAGGGATCTGGACAAGCTCAGTAAGTGGGCCCATGTGAACTTCATGAGGTTCAACAAGGCCAAGTGGAAGGTCCTGCACCTGAGTTGGGGCAACCCCCAATATCAGTGGAGGCTGGGACATGAAAGGATTGAGAGCAACCCTGTGAAGAAAGACTTGGGGGTATTGGTGGATGAAAAGCTGGACATGACCTGGCAATGTGCACTCACAGCCCCGAAAGCCAACTGTGTCCTGGGCTGCATCAAAAGAAGCGTGACCGGTAGGCCGAGGGAGGAGAGTCTCCCCCTCTGCTCTGGTGAGACCCCACCTGGAGTACTGTGTCCAGCTCTTAAGTCCTCAGCAGAGGAAGGACACGGACCTGTTAGAGCGAGTCTGGAGGAGGGAGTGCCACAGAAATTATCAGAGGGATGGAAGATCTCTCCTATGAAGAAAGGCTGAGAGAGTTGGGGTTGTTCAGCCTGGAGAAGAGAAGGCTTTGGGGACACCTTACAGCAGCCTTCCAGTGCTTAAAGGGGGCTAATACAAAAGACGGGGACAGACTTTTCAGTAGGGCCTGTTTTGATAGGACGGGGTAATGGTTTAATACTAAAAGAGGGTAGATTCAGGCTTGATAAATGGAAGAAATTTTTTTACAATGAGAGTGGTGAAACACTGGAACAGGTTGCCCAGAGAGGTGGTAGATGCCCTGTGCCTGTAAACGTTCAAGAACAAGTTGGACAGGGCTCTGAGCAACCTAGAATCATAGAATAGTTTGGGTTGGAAGGGATCTTTGAAGATTAGCTAGTCCAGCCTCCTCGCAATGAGCAGGGACAGCTTCAACTGGGTCAGGTTGATCTAGTTGCTTTAAAGGTCCCTTCTAACCCAAGCTGTTCTGTGATTCTATGATTCTCAGCTGTAAGTGATGGGTTGGGAAAACCTGCTTCTAGACGTTTCTCTGATCTGGTGATTTGCATTGGCTTTGCATTATGCATTCATGATTTGGATTGTGTGTTCCCGTCATGTTCTGTTAAGGATAAATAGTAGTTCATCAGAATCAGAAGAACAACTTACAACAGTGTGGTACAGGTTAATTTTTGGACTTAGGAGTGTTTTAATCACGTAGCTTTTAGCCTCCTTTAGCATCAGCAAAGAAGGAACAGTTTCACAAACATGTAGTTGAACCTGCTCGAACAGCAAAATTGATGTGAACTTTTTTGCTAGCTAAAACCTGAAGTTTGTCCTAATCTGAAGGTCATCAAAAGGCAGTCAATAACATGCTGTTGAAGAAAGCTAGAATTTAACTCGCCCTCAGATACTAATTATGCTTGTTATGTTTTTTGTGCCGCTATGCTGTGAAAGTAGCCTGGGAAACTGTAGGCATATGTAGTGCTGGCAGTTAGTGGAACATACTAAAGATCCAAGATTTTGCTGATTTACATTTCATGTTAAACATAAGCCCTACCAAGAAATTAAACAGCAGACTTTTTTTCAGGTTCAGATCTGTTTCAAAATAATGTTGCACTTCTGATCCTTTCAGAAATCCGTTCCAAATGTGACTTATCTCTGCAGTGTGGTCATTATTTAAGACCTTGTTTTACTAGCCTGCTGTCTCAAAGCAAACTTGAAAAAAGTACTAACTTCCCCAGATAGTTCTGACAGACTCTTGTTTAAAGATAGTTGGGAGGCTTATCTATGTAGTGCCTTCATACTCACAAAGAAACCCAAACCAAAACTCTAAACTGTATCTTAGTATAAAACTGACATAAATTGTGGATGTAACTGAAACAGTAATTTGGCAAAAGAAGTATTTGTTAATGACTTTTTTACAACTTAAAAGAATTTTGGTTGCTGAGCAGCAGCTTTTGGTGTGTGTGTGCAAAGATGAGCAGTAAATGATTGCTGTTCCAACTGTACGACAGATTATTGTGCTATCTGCTGTTAAAATAACTGCCATTGTGCTATAAATGGTTTCTGGGAAAATGAAATAAATCGTACATATTCCAGCAAATTCTTTTTGCAGCTATCTCTGTCGTACACTAACAAAGTCTTTTTTTCTTTTGTATGTCAGTATTCATTAAGTACTATTTGATTAGATCTGACTTCAGATGGCTGAATTTGAAACTATCTTATGAGAGTGGGCAGTATTTTTCTTGCCATGATATAGCTGGAAGCTATGTTAAGCAGAAGGACTAGGCTCAGCTGTATGAAAGATAGTGTAGAAGCTTTAAGAAAAAAAAAACAAAACACTGATAATAAATCTCTGGTCTGTAAACTCAGAAGGTAATACCGTCTCACTGTGTAAGCGTAGTGTTCATGGGGGCAGAACTGAGTTTTCCAGGGAACTTCTGAGTACTTAACAATCTTGGTGCCATTGCAGTCTTTAAAGAATAAGGCAAATGGGAGAGAAATCTTTCTTTATTCTTAGGAGTTGTGAGGAATTGTGTTGAATAAGCATGCAAAATAAAACTGAAATCTGTTTGAGTACATAACGCTAGTGTGTTCACTTACTGTCATGCATTTTGTGTTGAGAGCTGTGTATTCTTGGGATTGGAGTTACTTTGAAGCGTGGTTATTTGTACGAATGGTAAAGCCTTTAGAATAAAAGAAGGTTGAAAAGTTACAATTTTGACTCTAACCTGCTAACAAGAAAGCTGAGATTGTTTTTAATGGAGGAAAGCTGTATGTGTATACAGATACTGAATCCTGCAAGTGCTTTGCAGGCAGGACTCTTCTGTTGTAAGGTGGAAGTTGGTGAAAGTTTGACTCCAGTAAAAGGAGAGGCTGCTACTTAACCTGTAACTACAGCTGCTTTATTTGAACCAGTTACAGTTCTCTTCTCATTTATAGTGTGGCTCTGTGTTCCTGGCATGACAGCCTTCCTCCCCTCCAATTTTTGTAATTTTTTTTTTCATTTCCTGCTTTTTCTCATGGCTAAGCTTTTTGTATTGTACAGCAATAAAAGATGTCTTCCTGTCTCCCCTGGGAGATAATGGGGACAGGTGATAAAGTGGTTAATATTACCTCCTACCATTACCTCTGCCTAGTAGCTCCTTCTAAGCTTAAATAAATTTGTAGTAGTTCTTGTCAGTATTTCATGATGTTCATTTTAAATTTCAGGTTTTTAAGTCTGTGTATCTCAAGGCTTTTCTTCTGACGGTATCGGGCTTGTAAAGAAGTGGCAATAATTCTTACTAATCCAACTTTGATAAACTGTTGTCACTGACAGGTTACTCATGCAAGACCTGAGAGGGTTATGTCTGTAACTGTCTTATGAAATTCCAGAATCCTTCCTGCTTTTAGGCCGTTTCTAAGAAAGAAAAAAAAAAAAAAAAAGCTGATCATTCAGGCCATCTCATCTTTCTTTTGTGGGGAAGAGAAAAGGGCATTTTCATGACTGTTAGCAGAACAAATCTTTAAGCTAAAGAACCACTTACTGTCTTGCAAATAACTTCTAAAGCGTGTCCTTCCATCAAAGTTGTGAAGGCAAATGCTTTAAAAGTTTAGAGATAATACTGTGATCTTTGTCACAAGCAATCTCCACTGTCAGTGTGAATACAGAAGTAGGGTGGAAATGATTGCTTTGATGCCTGTCCTTGAATCCTATGCATTTGTTCCAGTTTATTTAATATTAGTTTTGTGTGTACTTGAGGGGAGTCTCCCACTATATCCTAAACTTACGAGGAGATCCTTCGTTCAGCCTTTTTCTTTGCAGATGCTTGTTCATATATATAGGTACAGCAAGAGTGCTTTTACAGTTAGTATGTTATCTCAACGTGGAAAGCATCTAGGAATGGCATTCCTTGATTTTTATCTTCTTTCTGCCACGGACAGGAACAAACTGCCAAGACTTCCCTGCCAATAAAGAATACTTTTCTGCATTTCTTTGCAAGTATAGCTATATAGAGACAGTGTAAATTAAATAATATTTTAAAACTAGAAGTACCTTGTTTTAGACTGACAGAGCAGATATTAGGTCTTGCTTAACTTCCCCTTTTAGTCAAGTAACAGTGGTAGCCTGCCTGAGCTTAACCTTAATACAATACAGATGTATAAATTAATATTTTGAATAGTTCAGAGTTTTATAAGAACAAGGCTGGTAGCTGCAGATACTACTTCATTCCCCCTAGCACCTCGGGTAAGTTCAAAGTTGTCTACCTAATTTTTGAATAATTTGTCCATGAAACATTAGACAGTGAGTTGTTTCTATATGCAGAGACTTCTCCCAGAATTGTATTATTTTGGCCTGGTCTCTTTTCCTCAAATAATTGCTGGACAATTTTTTAATGTCTTTCCTAACTTAACGAAGCATCTGGAACTGCTTGCTCCCTGCCTGCAGAAATGGGGAAAAAAAAGATCTGTGCATGTGGACAGGTTTTGGTTTTTCTAACTTACAGTAGTGTCTATTTTAGTCTCTGAGTATCTACTTTGTAAATAGAGAAAAGTAGACTTGATTAGAATTTTTGAAAGCAGAAATTAAGTCTTAAAGGTCAGTCCTTCAGAAGTGCTATTTTTTCCTTAAAATATCCAGTTAGGCATTTTTAAAGAGTGAACAGACCAGAAATAAATTTTAATTCTCAACACAGGGCTATAGTAGTGACTTTGAACTGTGTTGCACCACTTCTGAGTGCTTTACTGATTTCAATATTTCTGATAACAATGCTTGCACATCAGAGGAGTGTGGTGAGGATGAGTAAGTGTGTAACCTGATGGCAGATGAAATTGACTAGAGAGATTCAAAGTTATGAACAGTGACACAAATGATTTATTAAGAACATTAATTCTTAATCTTTTAAAACATTTTGTTGTTAAAAAAACTTTTGGAGAGCTCTGGTTAATGATTAAATGCAGTGATAAATTCAGGTTAAAGCACTAAACTATTACTTTGTTTTCTTGTAGAACATGTTTCTGACTGTCACCTCATGAAAGGTACTGATGTGGCTGAGTGGAATTTGGAGTATTTTCTGTGTAAAGAAAGTTGTTTAGGGTTTTTTGCTTCACTCTTTTTTTTTTCCCATTGGAAATATCTAAAGTAGTGTAATATGTGAAATATATCTCGTATTTAAGCATTTTATTTACTTACTAGGACACACAACTGAACTTTGATACGCATAAAATTGACAGCATGAAATATTAGTTCAATTTAAACAAGGAATTTTCCAGGTTGTCTTTTGTGTGTGTGAGATGGTAGCTTTGTGGGAGCCTTGGATAATCTAGAGTACAGTGACTCTCGACTGAAAACCTTTTTATCAACAGAAACGTTCAGAAGAGTAGAGTAGATCGGGTATATCCATCGGGGGGCTGCGCTCTCAATCTGGTCTCTGTCTGGACTTAAGTGCACTTCTGCTTTTCACCTTGTGTATCTTCTGAACTTCCATGTCATTTTGTATAACCATGACTTAATTCTACTTGAGTTGGGATGCTGGGGAATGATCCCTTTTGCCATTACCTACTCGTACCAGCAACATAGAGGTCTCAAAGAAAATAAAGTATTCTGCCTTTGGCATTATGAAGTATGGGTTGATGACAAAAAGTAGAAAGAGCTGCAGCTGGAAGGAGGTCGAGAGTCACTGTCTTTAGGTAGTAGCTTTTATTGGCTAGTAGAAAGGTTATAACTATGTTTTCTGAAATAAATATTTCAGTGGCTTGGCAGTACCCCAGCGTACCTTTTTGGAACAGTGATCCTTGACATAGGTGAGTGCTGAAGCAGCTCTTTCCCATTATGGGCAGAGTGCTCAATGGCAGAAACTAAACGTCTGTAAAATACTGTTTGATAATTCCTTATGATAACAAAACTTTGATAGTGTGTGTACAGGAGTTTATGGTAATGAAGAAATTGCTTCCTTATAGTTTAATTTCCTACTGTGCATTGCTTTTCTAGTGCTCTGTGTGTGTGCAAAGGCAGTGAATGAGGCTTGAGAAATTGCCTTACAAATATGGGATTTCTCACAACTGGCATTAATTCGTTCTCATCAATGTCCTTTGTGTTTGGTACTGTTTTCCAGTATCAGTAGGATGTGATACCATCTAGGGAAAGTTCTGTATGCCTAAAGTTACGGGTTTTGAAGCTACTTCTTATGGGAATGGTACACTTTATTTGCAGGTTTCAAAGGTGTCAGAGAAAGTGCAGCTGCTAGTGGCCTTTGCCATCTGTTAGGGATGTGACATGGAACCCAGAGTTAGCGAGACACCACCTTTCTGAATGAGCCTTGTTTCCCTATCTAGTTTCTTGAGAAAACTTTTTTCCCCACACTTTCGTGAACTGCTCAATAACTTCTCTGTTATCGTGTATGTTCTCAGTTGTGTCATAAACGTGGTGTTCGTGATCTTGGAGAATACTCTGGCTGACCAACAAAACAAGAAGCTGGTTGTGTTTTTCCAGGGGTGGTTTATTCTTCAGACTCTTTGTATATGAGATAAGATAGAATCTGTGGATCCTGTTAGTGGTTTGAGTCTAGCTCTTCATCGTCATCAAGACCACAGATTTATCTTTGAGTCTAAGGCTTTCCCATGAGAGCAGTTTCTCCTGTAAATTTTAAGTACACCTAGTAGAATGCAAATTGTACTCTTACACTCATTTTTCATCTCAGAAAATTGTCCTAATGTAAGTTCAATGTTGTTTTTTAACAACTACAGGATATCTTATGACACTTCTCTGTAATAATCCAACAAAAACCAAAGTTGCAGTTGTTGACCTGGATGAAACTTAGTTGGGGTGTTTTTTGTTTTTCTGAAGCATGTTGTGTTTGACATGACTGTGCATCCTTCCCTGTTTTGCTTGATCAGCAGTTTGGAATACCTGCATGATGGTTTTTGGATTTAAAATAGTATTAATAAAAGTTTTTATGGGTAGAACTGTAATCCACTTGTTGAAGTGAAGTTATTGTTTGTTATGTCCAGTGCCTGGATTGTCTCAAATGATTAGTTAATTGCTCACTGTCTGTAAGGCCTAAGAAGCTTAAGTTTTCCTCAGTAAAACAGTAACTTCCATTATTTTTCGGTTTGATGCATGAGAGTTTAACATTAATATCTTTGCCAAATAGGAATGCCATATCTGATTTTTGGAGTCTGTACTGCTTCAGCAACTTCCGTTGAAGTAGTGCAGAGATTTCAGAGGTGTTCTCCATGTGTGCTTCACCCAGTGTATCCTCACTGACTGCCTTGAGAGTCCATAAACACCCTCTTTTGTGCTTATCTCTTTCAAAATTCATCCAATACTACCCTGACCTACTCTTACGGTAGCAGAATTCAAAGACTCCATACCTGGCTAAAGTCCTGCTGTGCTTACTGTTGTATGTTTTGTCTCATTACAGACAAGAAGCTGAGGTACAGCAGTGTTGATTACCTGAAAGCAAATAGGAAGTCTGTAGTTAAACAGAGATCAAATGGATGTTTCTCTAGACTGAGTTTCTGTAGTTGAATAACTCCTAATAAAACATGTTTATAAGATAGAAGCAAGGTTAGTGATTCCCTGCGAAACTCCTTTTGTGTCTCTGCAATGATACATTGACTGAAAGTGTATCCAAGTGGAAGCCTGTCATTCTTTCGGAACTGGCAGAGCTCAGCCATTATTGAGGTTTTTTTAACACTATTTTTGCTGATATTTGTTTTTTTAAGCAAGTAACTGAATTTCCACAGAAACATGGGAGATGGGGACCCAGGAGGCCAACATCCATTTTGAAATTTGGGTGATAAGACATTGAATAAGTTACTATTTGTCATGTTATTAAATCTTTGAAAGCCAGATTAATTTTTATTGAAAGATAGAAAAGCTACTGAAAGCCTCTTGATCAGCCAAAGGGGTTTTGCATTGCTCTTTATGAAGTTGTCTTGCCTGTTTTATTATGCTTTCTGTGATGCTCATGACAGTACCATAAGGCAAAATTATTTTTCTCATTTAGCCACTGTGACAAGTGTATCTTTATTAATGAGATTTATCGTTATGTAAGTCTTCTCACTTCCTCTGTCTTGTTTTTGTCATATTCCAATATTCAGAGATTGCTGGCAGATGTCTGCAGTGTTGGAAAGTTCCAGCTATAGGAAGTTTTGCTATAAGAACACCGATAAATCCCCAAGTTCTTTGTCAGTGTCTTTGCCACATGAGATGTCCCTGGTAAATTGCATAAGTTCATGAATGACAATGCAAATAATTCCATAGTAGGTAATGTTTGTTCTAGCGTATGCATGATGAACCTCAAACTAAACCCTGTCTATCATGAAAGTTAACTAGCTTCACTTATTCTGAGACTCCTTACAACAGAGATTATACGGAAGACCTCTGTATCTGCACTGAGTGAATATGAGGCCAAGAAGGCTTTAATCGATCCTGTTACAGCAAGTGATTTAACTTCTCTGAGCGCTCTTAATTGTGTATGTGTGTGTAGCCTTTTCCTGTCAGCAGCCAGACACGTATGTGGTGTACAACTAATCTGTGCATCTGTACTAAATCCAACACGCCCTATAGGCACTAAATCATAGTCCTTGAACAGATGAGTACTACAACACTATGTGGTAAATCCACTTTCTTCCCAGAAGGCATGCATCCATGGTGCGTGTGCATGCACTTTCGTTTATAGCTCTTGCCAAGCTGGCGCTTGCTTCTGGGTGTCCGTTACACAATTCATATAACACTTTTCCAGATACCATGTTTCTGAAGAGCTCAGGAGTCTGTCTTTTATTTTGTTGAACATAAGCCTCAGATATGGCACTGCCTATGCTCTGGTTGCATGATGTGGTAAGGGCCCTGTGGGTTTCCCAGGAAGGAGCAGCCTAAAGCACGCTCCACCTGTAGAGCAACTCTCTTGTCACATGGTTTGAAAGCACTTCATAGATGGAGTTCTTGATCTAAATTTGGAGTTTGCAGAAGCCAGGCACCTTAATTTCAAGCCTGGTTACACTTATTAGTACCATTTATCCTATTTATCCCTGTTACTCTATTACTCTTGAAGTTCATGGTCCGAGGACTTTCTCTCAGTGCCTACAGGTATGTGCAGTGCTTGTACTGATGATACTCTTGTTGCATGTACTTGCATCAGCTTGTGAACATAATGGTAAGTTGATGAAGGGAAGCTGCTATGTATGTGTGTCTGTTGTTGGAGTTCTACTTACATACAACTTCGTGTCTGCTGGAATTATGCTGGGCCTGACTACTCTAAATGTGAATTTTATGTTTTAATGTGAATTTTATATAATACAGTGCCTTTGCTTCGTGTGTATTTAACTTCAGTTTTGTGGCTGCATTTCTTCATGCAGTTTGCTACTTCAGAATCTGTTAGTCTTCAAGTCATTCTAGCCTTATAGTAGCAAAAATAGCTTTGCAGTGTGACAAGTCTCTAAATAAAAGTAGGGGTTTTTTTCTGCTTAACTGCTGTTCCAGGGTAAAATTTGATTTGAAAAGGATGAACTGATTGCCTTGTTGCAGTCTCTAGAATGTGTATGTGACTATTTGAATGTTGGTGTGTGTTATTTCACTTCAACAGAAAAATAAGACTTGTTCTTAAATGTTTCTTTTGTTACTCCAAATACAGGGTGATATAGAGAAATTGTTGTGCTCCTGTTTTCACAGAGGTTGTAACGTGCACATTAAATGTAGGAAAAATGCCTCTGGAGATGATGGCATCTGCAAGTAACACTTTGAACAACGATCTTGTGCTTGCTCAGTACAGAGCTAAATGGGAGGATGTGGGAGTGTAAGAATGGTTTAAAATTCATCAGATTTCCTGTGCAGAAACAGGAGTCCAGTTGCCTTTAATGTCTTGCTAGTGAGAAGCAGATGTAAAAGCTGAGAGAGTGTGCAGAGAACTTTCTGGGGGTGAGACTTCCTACTGAAGGTCTCAAACATGAGCTCTGCAGTATCTTTTTTTCTTTTTTTAAGTAAATATTGGATCCTGAAAAGGTCATTCAGACTGTTTAAGATAGGAGCTTAAACTATTTACACGTCAGATAGAGAAAATTAGGTACTGTAAACATGGCTAAGAGCTGGGATTAATGCCTGCCTCTTGGTGGACTAGATAACAAGCTCATCTAAGTCCAGCTGATTAGGAAACAGGAAGAAAAAGGATATTGACTAACTATCCACATCCAGGGCTTCATATCATCTCTCCTTCCTCCTTCCCCCATTCAGAGTTTTTAAATGGCAGGCTCTTTGTCATAATAACCTATTGACTATAGCATAAGGGAAACCTAACTCTCATCTTTATTGAAAAGTCTTGAATTCAGCATCTACTTGTGAGCCAGGCTGGTGGCTCAGCTTATGGAAGAGTTCATGTAGATTGCTCATACCTTTAACCATTAAAGTAGGCTCTTCGAAAACAGTCCTACTGGTCTGCTGGTTCTGGTCACACCTTCTTTTATTGTGCCTCTGTAGACAATAGAAAAACTAGGGCTGGTCCAATGTTCATTCCATGGAATTAGGACTGGCCTGGTGTTCATTCCATGGGTTAATTCCTGGTTTCTACAAGGTAATTCCATCCCTTGGTCAGGTGTTGTGTATGCAAGGAGCATATGTATATTAGCTGAGATCTAGGGTCAAAAGATATGTGGCATCTGTCCTTCAGAATAATGAAATCTTCAAAGTTGTACCTGTTTCTCTATATGGCTAAAAGTTTACAAGTTAACGCGTACATTTCAAGAACTTCCTTCTGACATCTGATTGCCAGAATTATCAGAGTTTTTGCAAAGTTTGTGTGTTTCTGGCCTACTTTGTATAAGTTACATGATGTGAACTTAATTGTCTTCCTCCTTGGCGTTGTATCAAGAACATCCTCTCACCAGGAGCAGGAAAAGATTACTCTATTTCAGTGTGTGTGTAACTGTATGTCCCTTCCCTTTTCACCCTGCTGTGGAAACCTGTTCCATAACTAATCTGGAGAACATGTCATCTGTGTCCTGCCCCTTCATCTCTGAGTTGAGTCACTCTAAGGACTTAAATTGCTCTCTAAGGAGTAGCTCTGTTTTAAAGGGGAACTGAAGAAAATTTTGGTTATGTTTTTTTCAAGTCCTGCCTCAAATATGGTCTTGACTGCCGTAGTTAAACAGTCTGTCTTACATTAGAGTAGTCAAATGACTGACATCGTTACAGTTCCACTTCTACATTTGTCTTTCAAGCAGAGAAGTATGCTCATTGTATGGTTAAATGGAAAAGGTGTTTAGCAGTTTCAGGTTTTTGTTCTACACAAGGGCTACATTCTTCCTACTGTGGCATTTACAGTACATGCGTAGATTCCTGAGCTCCAAGAAGCTGGGTGAATGAGGGCTTGAAGGTAAGAAACCATTTGATGGTAGTGAAAACTTCTGAAGTGTGAGCTACCTCTCCTAGATCTGGAGCACACACTATTCCGCATTGTAATTAATTTTAAAAAAAAGCTGTTAAGGGTGGTCATCTTCTAAGATTCAGTCCCTCTGTAATACTTAGAGTTGTTTTGAAAACCTGTATTTTAATTGAAGGTTTTTAAACCATGCAATACTGCTGAGCTCAAAACATCAAGTCCAGTGTTTGAAAGGTGGGATATGGCACTGACAGGAGAAAAAGTGTTCATAGTTGGAAATCCTTTCTATGATTTTGGAGTGATAGAGGAAACACTGGTCGGTGTTGTTTGGTGAATTACACCGCAGTTAATGTGTTATGTTGGACCGATAATGTTCTAAACCTGTGCCAAAAGTTTGCTGTGGGGACAAGGGAAGGTTATGTGTGAGTCTTTTCTGTCTCTGTGTTTGCAGCTCTGAATTAACTGGACAATTGTAATTTATGTACAAAATTAACTTCTAGTAAGTGAACATGTGTTGGTGCTTCCTAACTCAAACCTGTAAGGGAGACCATATTTAAGTCCTGTAACTGATGTTGTGGTGGAGGAAGAAAACTAGTAATTTGATGTCGAAAGCGGGAGGGGTATCTTTTGAGTGCTATGGTGTTACATGGAAACAGAGCTGGGCAATCTTCTGGAAGTAAATAGTTTTAACTTTGTAAGGTGTCATAGCATTGTTATTAACTGTATGATGTACAATTGAAGCTCAAACTGTTGAGTTTTAGTATCATTATTTTGATCATAAGCACTTAGTTTCATTTCTGTCCTGAAAATAAAGGCATGAGAACTTTTTCAACTGTGTAGGAGTAAACTGCTGGATATTTTTAATAGTTTTCTGCTCACCAGTTCCTCAAATCACAAGACAATATCCTCTTTCAGCTGAAGATTATAGTTTGACCGATATATGTTGGTAAGGGAAAAAAAAAGTAGTCCGTTTCGTTTTAGTGAGGGATACAGTTCTTGAACAAGTTTTGTTTGCCATGGAGCTATCTTTGTGAATTCTAGTATTTATAGGTTTTCCTGTTTTTATAGGACACTGGATGTGTTGCTTTCTGCCTCTGTTTTCATAGCTGCCTTACTATCAAGAGTAGTCTGTCAGAAGCTCTGCAAGGATTATTTTGGCTGCTCAATTTGTGTGCTGTTTTACGACTGGCAACAGAACTCCATATAAGCTACTATAAGCCTTCTGTCAGTTATTGTTATGGATTTTTTTTTTACTTGTTTTGTATACTCTGCTTTTCAAATCTGTCTTAACCTGTTGACGGGCTGTTGTCGCTAGCAGGCTCTTCTGATCTGCATTGGGGAGGATGCATCACCTCAGATCCCCATTGCTGTCTTTACTGTGCTTTCTATGTTTTGGGCTAAGCAAAGTCAAGCACAGGCAAAGGTGATGTGTGTAATGTGATTTTAAATGTGGTTCGTTTCTATACAAGTTTTGGGTATACAGGCTAATGCTAGCTGGAGTTGTTCCCAAATGTACTTTAAACAAAGTTTTTGAGTTGAAATAACCTTCGTATTAAGTTGTGAAGTCTGTGTTTCTCTGGGCTTTTGAAGATGCTGTGTAAATTGTCAACCAGAGGGGAAATCAAATGGCATCTCGGGCCACCCCAGAAGGTCACCTTGATAGCAGCCTTGGGAGGCAAGCGTCCACCTGGAGCAAGGCAGATAACTGGAGTGCAGGTTATTGGCTCAGCAGTTAAGGGTTTGTGCAGGATTTTAAGAAGTGTTTTGATCTTGGTTTCCCTCTGTATCTCAGCCTTGAGTCATCCCTGTTACCTGCTTATGAAGACTTAGAGCCAGCTCTGACACAGGGCTTACCTGGGCTGTGAGTGCCGGTCTTGCTTTAATGATGGGAAAGGCTGAAAAATTACTTAAGATTGCTTGAAACCCTGCCTGGAAACTGCTCTATCTGGCAATAACTAGCTGTTTTGCCATAGTGTTTCAGGAAACTGCCTTGCATGGAGTATGCTGAATCTCTCAGTAAAATCTATTAACCCCTGTGTTACTGGCTTTACCATTCTCTCCTGAGAGCGTAGCCATTAATACATTTCTCAGAAGTGTTCTTCCCTGTAAGCTTGAATGAGTACAAAACTTGAAGGCTTGGGAACCAGTGGCTGTGATTCTGCCTGTTGAAACATGTATGCCAAAGAAAAACGAACACCGTGCGATTCACGGAAGACTCTTTACATCTTTATGGTTACTAGTTTTCTTGAGCATGAATTTTGTGTGGAGAACAAGATTTAATCAGATGCTGTACTTCAGAGTTTAATTCCACCTTCCTCATAAGTGACTAAGCTAATGAAGTAAAGGATGGTCTCCTAAATGAATAGGTGAAGTCTCCCTAATTTACGAGGAGTAAGTAGGTTTATTGTCTGCTGCCTTCATCCCTACAAAGCTTTATCAACATGGTGTGCGGGGGCAAGCAAGGATAATAGCTTAGAATGAGCTTACTCTTGTTGTTCACCCTCTATTCTCATTAGCCTGTCAAAGAAACAGTGTTAATTTACTCCACAAACATCTCCTGAAGTAAAGAAAATTAATTTTTGAACAAATATTGACGGAAGATGAAGATGGCAGATAACTTAGTTTTTCTCAGCTGTGTTATTTTTACTGTAGGTTACAGTTTGGGGTTCTGTTTTTTTTTTTTTTAAAAGCAAAAGAACCAGAAAAACTCTCTTGACAGGTTTTATCAACTGAACCAGATTAATCTAGATCATGTATAAGGAGTTGTTTCCTTGAAAGCTGGGGAGATTTTGCAGAGGGACTACATGTCTGCAGCTTTCTGCGCATGCCCCCGCTTCAGCACCCGTGTCCTTCCCGAGGACAGTGCTGCCCAGTTGCTCCTGGCCAGCCTGCCTGTGCAGCAGCCTCTTTCCTCTCCAGTCCCTCCTGTCACACCAGCCTATTCTCTGCCCAGCACTGGTAAATTACGTAGTTCCTCTGCATGTGGATGTTTCCATGATCCCTCCAGTCCACCGTACCTACTGCTGTTCTGTCACATTGACTTTTCCCATCTAGAGTTGTTATGCAGCTGTAGTTGCTGGCACTTGCTTCCCTTTCTCCCTGGAAGGTCAGTCTGCAGGAATGGGTTGTCAGGGAGGAGCTACAGCACAGGAGATGCTGAGCAGCTGGGAGAGAGCAATGCAGAGCGGCGTGGGACTGGAGGGGCAGAAGGGTCTCCAGTAGGCTTGGATACTCCTTTCAGTAAAACAAAAAATCATGCATGCTGCTTCAGGTAGCTATGAGGAAGTCTAAATGTCCAAATTTGTCAACATGATGATATGCGAGTTGGTCTAGAGGAAGTGTAACTCAAGTTTTCTGTTTAATGAAATAATCAGTCAGGCTTGAAACAAATTAATTCTCTGATTCTGAATAGGAAGCTTTTTCTACTGTAGTGTAGTGGGGTAGAAGAAGGTATTTTTGTTGAGTGTGTTGAAGGAAATTGCATATGTTGCAATTGCATAAATGGTCACTCGGCCAGGAGAACTTTCAAATTCTGTTGCCAGGCTGTAGGCAGTGACAGTGCTGCTCTGCTCAGCGACTTACCAAGCAGCGTGTGAGTATAAGACCTTATGGCTTCTATTCAGAAGTTTTTTTAATTGAATTGTTAATTTTATAGAGTTGCTTGGCAAGAGTACCATGAATGAAAGAGACTGAAATAGGGTAGGGGAATGGTTGTTAAAACAAAGCCTATGCTTTAACAGGGGGAGTAAGACATCGTGGAGGTTTTTTAGATTTGCCTTTCTGCAGGAGAGAAGTAGTACTTCATACAGCAGCAACACTTAGAGGAAAAAAAATCCAAACAACATATTAATTTGCTAAGCATCTGCTTATCTTAGCTGCTGCCTTGATGTAAATCGTCAAAAGTTATTATTAACTAACATTACTCTTTTTGTTTTTACTTTTGAACTGTCACAACTGTTTGCTTTAGCAGAGCTGTGAATAGGATCCCTGGATTTTATTTCTCAGTTCAGTTTTGCATAGTAACTCGGAGTCCTTGCCTTCTCTTCTAGCTGTGCTGTTCGGGTCACAAGGTTTTCTTTTGCAGACAGGGGTGGAGGGAATGAGTGGTATCTTTTGATAGTTTTCACTGTGACTAAAATCATCCCCCAGCCTTGATACTGCATAGCTCTTCCCCTTCCCTCCACCCTTCCCAAGCTGGGATGAATCAGTAATACCATGGCCTTTGTGATTAGAAATTTTGCTGCAAAGCAGCATATTTTTTGTTAAATGCTTGTTAATCAGGATTGTCCAATGTAAGAGGAGAGCTGCTTGATAGCTGATTAAATACAAATTAATGCTGAATATTTCATGCCTCTTCAGCTGGAACTGCAATGACATGGCAGGGATTTTGTATTTCTAAAACAAGTTTATGCTAAAAACAGATGCATTGCAGAATAGGGTTGACTGCTGTAGAAGCAGAAAGAGAATTGTAGTACAAAATGCGAAGATCACTCTTTAAAAGAAACCTTGAGATGCAACATACTGACAGGGTGGATTCTGGTACCAGGATCAATACCTGAAGTAGGAGCAGCAGTGGTTTTATTGGAGACAGGTTAAGTGATGATACTCAAGTATTTAAATTAGCTGAAATCCCTGGAACAGAAGCAGCCTACAAAACCCCAAATGGAAAAGGCTAATCAACCTTTCACCACAACAGATGGGTGCCAGTTTTGGCCAGTTCATCATCCAGTTACTATACTAAAAAAGGTAGACTGTTTGCTGTATAAACCTACTTCAAATGAACTTTAAAACCCTTAGAATGCTTGCAGTCGATCTCGGTGCTGCATTTCCGTAAGAAATGCTGTTCTGTCTGACTATACAAATACTAATTTTCTAAACCAGAAGCTTGGTTTTGAAGCAGGAAATCTAAGTAGTTCTAGAGCAAATTGGAAAGGTAAAAACTATTATTGGCCGAATTTGTCTTTTAACTGGTGAAAACAGTAGGAATGAAGCTTTTTTCCCCCTGTGTGCAATATATGACACTGTAAATAAAATTGAGCTGAGACCTACTTTTTTCAGCTGCAACTATGTGTAACTTGGCTCAGTAATGCAAAGATGTAATGCTCTATTTTTTTGTGCTGTAACTATGTATAACTTAGTAATGTTGAGATGCAATGCTCTGTTTCTGATGCTTGTGATGATGGATAGCTAATTGCCTTACTGACTCACAGAATTTGTAAGGATACCTATCCATTTGCTTGTAATGTCACTTCCATAAAATCACAAGTGTTTTTCAAATTGGCATGTTTTATTTGCATTCTTAGAGAATTATGTAGGTTCTTTGGCACTGCAGGATTAACTTTTACTTACTTATTACTTATGTAATTGAAATACAGTATTGTTTATGTTTAATGAGAATCTTCTATTTGTTCAGATTCCAAAGACAGACAAGCTGCTGCATTGATAATCTGAGGAAGGGAGTTCTCTAAGACTGCAAGAAGACACTACCAACTGGTAAACACTTCCTTAGGTGTCTTTGCTTGTAGAATGTTTCCTTGTTTTGGGTAGTATTTTAGGCCAAGGAGTACAGAGTGTTTTGATCTATTGAAAGCAAGTAGTAGTTAATGCAATATTTTTTTTTTTTGTAATTAACTGTAGCTTACCAGACAAAAGGCTTAGTAGCAGTGCATAATATGTGGGCATTTAAATTGGAATACAAAGTGATTAAATTCCTGCTCTCACAGTAGGAGAGAAAAGACTGGCTTTTTTTCTGTAGTGGGACATTAAACATTGCCTGTTTACCTTTTCCATTGAGACTAATACAGTGTGTCTGTACCTCTTACTATATAAAGACTATTTGAAGTGTGATAGTGCAAAAACTGAAATTTCAAATCTGATGCTTCAGAGCCTAGAGAGAGAGAGAAAGGAAATTTTAACGAAATGTAGTTTAGAAATGGAATGTGGCTAAGCATACTAATTTGAGTGTCCAGATGCTGTCAGTGTGCTTTTAATTATTCTATGGGTATTTGTTGAGGCATAATTTTCCCTGAAAATAATATATGGTAATAAAACTAAAGATGTATTGTGATTCACAGGCTGAAGTTGTGTGTAGGTTGCCTGTAGGTTCATAATGGCAACAGGATCATCAGTGAAGAACTATGACCATGTAGTAGCAGTTTATCAGCCCATAAGTTAAGACATTGAGCTACACTGTTACAAGGCAATCAGAAGGAAACATTAGAATTTGGGACATCTGAATGTCTTGACGTAGCTAAGTCATGCATGTGAAAATGTCTGAGACTCCTTCCCAAATACCCAGTTTGAAAATGCATTTCCCTCAGTTTACAGGACAAAGAACCACTGGCGTGTCTATGTCAAAATTTGAGGTCCAAAGCACTGAATTATGACCACAAGTTTGGAACCAGCTTGTAATTATCTGATAGTGATTTGTAGGTTAATTCTTTAGATTATTCTGATCATATATGATGTGAATAAATAATGTATGTCTGTCACTAAATTTGGGTGCATATCTTGCCCCATACAGAAAATTGAAAAGCTCATTAGCCTAGCAGTGGGGATCTGCTGTCCAACAGTTTCCCTACTTTGGCTTTTACTCCCACCCCATCATCCTCCCCTCTCTCTCTGAGAGAGAATTTTAACAGGATGGCCACGCTGAGTGAAACTGGGTAATTCTAGAAATGTAGCTCTTTGTCTGAAACGGTGGTAAAGTGTTTGTCTGAATTCAGTAGTTCCTTTAGGACCCAGAAGTTCTTTTTAGCTGAAAGGTAGTGCTGCACAAACTTGATTTCACTGTTTCCAGCGTTAGCTTTGGTCTGGGAAGACATCAGCTGAGAGCCTAGTGAGCTCTATCGCATTTTAGACCTGACCTGAGTTTTAGCTCAGGCCCTTAACCTGAGAATATGCTGAAAAGAGAATGCAACACATGGACACCGCATCCTTGGGGCAGCGTGTCTGGGTCCTACATGGCTGGTGCCGAGATAAAATATTAAGCGAGCTGGACCTTAACATTGTTGCAGACTAGCCCAAATGGTGGTTTAAGACATGCATGCCTATTTCATCCAGCTGGTATTTCTTTTGGTTATGGTGTTTCAGCCATCCATTATCACAGACACTGAAGGATGTATAACATTTTAGTGTTTGCCCTCTTCTTCTTGTATTAGCTTTTCTTTTCATTACATTAATTTACTTGTATGGGATTATTTTTCCAGAGTATCAGTCATTCAGAAAAGATCTTGATAATTATCTCCAGCTTTTGTGTATAATAGCTGGTAACTATTCATTCTTGGTTTATAGCTTTCTCTATCATATGCAGCTTGAACTTGTCTGTGTGCTTGAAGACTTAGAAATCTTTCCATGCAACTTAGAATTGTTCCCCTATAATGATGATGGGGAGGTGTTTCGAACAAACTGATTAACATGTTGTGGAGTCCCTGTTCCAGCAGTGATATTGCACCGTTTGTGGATTAACAGGTTTTGCATTTAATTTAATAAATATGAAAACACTTTCAGTATTATGTTTGCAAAGTGGAAGCAAATGCATACCTGTCATTTTTTTATTAATTTTGAGAACGCTTTATTGTGGCTTATATGGCTCTTACAAGAGTAGCATTTGTCTGGCTGACACATCTTTAAATGTTCTGCTTCCTTGTGAGGAGAATCTTTAAAATCTCTTCGGTAACAATTTCAGTCTTTTAGTGCAAATCCCTTAATATTTGCTAAACTTGAAAAGAGCGGGAAAGTTTGTTTCTAGTAGTCACTATACCCGTGTGCCTACGAAAGGTTAGGAGTGAAGGACTGCATTCAGAAGAGAGATTTTCTTGAGTAAGGCCATACTGTGTGTGTTATGGACTTCTGTATGGCTTTGACTGTCTGTGAAGTTTCTATAAAGCCAAATGTACTGCAAGAAGTATGAAGCAAGGTTCTGTTTTGTTTTACTCGGCGTTAAACATTTCCTCTGTTAAACCAGGAAGTAGGTGTTTAAAAGCTGCACATTTTTTTGTGTGCTTTCAGAAGGATTTTTTTTTGTTTGGGGAAACCTACGTAACCAACATAGAAAGTAGTGAAGTTAAAAATGCTTCCGAGCAGCTTGAAAAGCTTTTACCGCAGAGCCTAACAGATACCAATAATAGGGGAGTGTGGGCTCCATCAGGGATAAAAGAATAATCTGTCACAATGGGGCTATATATCGTAAATGCCTGAAGAAAATGAACATCTTTTGACAGCCGAAACCACTTTTACTTCCCATTTCTGCCACAAGTTAAGAACAGTATCCTTCAGTAGTGTTGCTCCAAGTATATTTCTGTAGGTTTGCCTATAAATTCTATTTGCAAGTCAGCAGAGCTTCTTGAATGGATTTGTTGTCTGCATGAAAGTGGGTTTGTTGAAATGGTTCCTAGTATATAGAGGTTAAGTACTTGTGATTTTGACCCCCACTATAAAATATTTTGGTAGAAATTCTGATTATGTTACTGATGTTCTACCAGCATGTATTTATTTTGTATTAATACTAGTATCTAAGGCAAGAAAGAGGAATAGCTGACAGTTTTTTAGGCCAAACTGAGCTGTTTCATATTTATTTGCTATATTTTATCTCGGGGCTTGTTTAACATGGCTGGCTGCAATAGCATGGGACCAGATTGAGGGGCTAAAAGCTTTTGTGCAATCCTATGTTTTTTAAAGTCTAATAGTACGTATTAGCAATGAATGTAAATAACTTGCCTCTGCTGGTGCAATGTAATGTAGTATATTTTCTCCCACAGTTGACTTAAAAGTACTTAAAACCTTGAATGAAGATGGTGCTAATCTGCAAATGATCAGTGACAGGCTTTTTTACTGCAATCAAGCAGAATTCAGTGTAGAGTTCTTCTACAATATCTTTCCTTTACATGTACTGCAACAGTTAGTAGAGCAAGTTTGTAAGAAGTGATTTTTGAATCTGGTTTAATGGCTCATTTAGTAAACTCTGTTCTGCTTGACAATCCAGCCGTGCAGACTTGTTTATGAAGGTAAAGCTGCTATTTTTCTCCACCTGTAAATAAGTGCTCAGGACAAAATGAACTGTTTAATTCTGTTTGTCCAATGAGCCTTCAAATCAAAGTAATTAATTTATGGGTTGTTTTGACTTTTTGAAAAGTCACTTTTAAACAGACCAGCAAAATATGTAAACTTTTCTCATCAGAAAGACATTCGACCTGAGAAGCTGTGGTTGTTGGGATAGGTGACTGGACTTGACTGGACTTTCATATTATGTTTTATGTAGTCTGTTCCATTAGGTTAATGTCAGATGTTGCTTATTTCACTTCGTGACTTATGGAAGTAATATTCTTAAGTGCTTGTTAAAGGAAATTTCTAGGTTTTGTGGAGTTTTCTTGGGTGTGGTTTTTTTTGGTGTTTTTTGTTGGTTTTTTTTATTTTTTTTAACTGTAGGGACTAGGACTATTAGCATGCAGTCCTTCAGATCTGGTTAATATTCAGCTTACTGCTTGACCACGTAACTGCAGTTTTATTATTTAGAGTCACAGAATATCTTGAGTTGGAAGGGACCCGTCAGGATCATTGAGTCCAACTCCCTGCTCCTTGCAGGACTACCTAAAACTAAATCATATGATAAGAGTGTCGTCCAGACGCTCCTTGCACTCTAACAAGCTTTGTGTTGTGACCACGTCCCTGGGGAGCCTGCTCCAGTGACTGACCACCCTCTCAGTGAAGAACCTTTTCCTAATCTCCTTTCTGAACTTCTGTTGATGCAGCTTGCCTCCTTTTAGCTCATTGTGGAATTAATTTTGGAAATTATTAAGCAGAAATACCATGCAGCTGTTGAGACTCAGTATCATTAAATTACAGTGCAGGAATTAAGACCTTGTTGTATGGCTCCTGGGTTTTTTTTTTCCCTGACTGTTGGATAAAGCTGGGTCCTTGGGAGTTGGACCCAAATGATCCTGTATTGTGTCTTTTACATTTGTTACCCTGTATTCTGTAATTTTTGTGGACACTTACGTCTTAAATGTTACCCAAGAAAGATTTGAGGTCACAGGTGAAAATAACTTGGTTAGATTCTTCCTTCCTTTTTACAGCTAGTGATTGATAGGATTATTTTGAGTATTGTTGTATATAATTTTTACTGGCATCTAATTGCCCATGTTTTTCTTTGCATTAGAATAGTCTGAAACTTCTACTACTGGAATATTACTGTTTAGCTGATCTGAAATATTACTTTTTTTTTTTTCCCAGTTTTAGCAGAAACAGTTATCACAAATCTTTTGATGTAGCTGTGTAGGTGGAGCTCAGGGAACTCTTGGGCAAGCTGGAGATGCTTTGAAGAATGTCAGCACTATGTGACTGTTATTCTGGCCAGAGCAGGGCTCCTCTGATCCTTCTTGGCAGAAATTACTGCATGTCCCAAGGCTCTGTCATGGAGTCACTCTTGCCCAGTGTTTCCTCCTGGCTTGTGCATGAGTTACTACTATGAAGGAGCTGCCTCTGCTAAGACTTGCTTAGTAGGGCTGTACTAGGGACCTTTGGGAGAAGGAGCTTTAAATTAAACTGCTTAGGTGTCCCCTGTAACCTGCTTAGTTCTTGAGTCTGTGAGAAGCGTGTGGCAAAACTTACTGCTGTTGGGCTTTTCAGGCTTTTTAAAAGCTAGTCTGTGTTCTTTGAAGTCTGGAATAAACAAATCCATTGCCTCTGAGCAGTAGAGGTGTTGTCTGTGAAACTTCTGCTGTAGCTCTAGCCTAATCAGGTTAGGTCTAGATTCTTCTTTCAGTTTCACCTACCAGAGCATTAACTATGGCTTCAGCTCTCAATGTCTGATACCATTGAGGAACCAGTTTATGGTCTGAACTCACTAAAACCAGTAAAAAGATGTTTTAGGTGGTAAGTTACTCTCTTCTGTGGTTGGTTTCCTGTCATGAAAGAAGTTCCTTAGGACTATACTCGATCATATGAACAGAAAGGAAGGTGGTTTACCCTGAGTATAGAAATCTGGATTATAAGAAATGAGGACTCTTGTTTCAGTGTTCTGAATAGGGCTATGGGTCTTGGGGTTGCTCAGAGCTGATAATACACTATTGATGATGTTGAATGGGAAAGCCCTTTTGACCTTTTCTTGTCTTACTGTTTTTATTACACAAGTGGATGAGTATTGCTGCAACCTTCCGGGGACAGGGTATGGTGTAGTTTCTGTTACACTCTGTCTCAAACTTTGATATTTTCCTAAGAAATTATATCATTTGTATAGCTGAGATAAAAAAGCTATTGAATCACTTGGTTGGTATTCAGGAACAGTTTATAACTGGGTGTTAACAGCAGAACATCAAAGGAAGTACCAGCTGCAGAAAAATAGCAATGGTAAGTAGTCATAGGGAAGTTAAACATGTAATGGAAGTAAACGGCAACATAATGTTTTAAAGGTATCCAATATCTCTTCCTAGCTTAGGAGTACTTAAGTTCTTTTTTAAGGAGTGAAAACCGGAATATTATATAGTTCTTCAAAATTCTGCCCATGTAATATACCCAGGACTAAATCACTTCAGGATTTAGATTTATGAAAGTTAAAGAAATATAGGAGATATTATGCTACCAGAAATAACAAGTACAGTTGTTTGAATAATTAGCTATTAGACACAGGACTTGCTGCAATTATTCTTGCAGGCTTTTCTTTTTTAGTAAAACAGGAAGTTGTGTGGCCTGGACTAAAATATCACAGCTCTATCCCCCACCCCACTGCCAAAAAAACAACCACCACGAACAAAAAAAGCACCCCAAATTAAACAACTGAAGAAGTCCCATCACTGTTTTCCTAAAAGTCCTTGTCTTCTGATTACCCAATATTTAATATTCTCACTTCCTCTGAGAAGCAAAAAAGATTATTTGGAAATATTTAAATTAACTTTCTGATTTGGTCAAAAACCCAACGACCTTGTACTTGGTCTTCAACTTGCAGCTTTTTTTTTTTTTTCTTACGTGGAGCTTTGACCAGATGCAAAAATGAGAACTGTGATAGTTCGTTTTACTATTTCCACTACACTAGGGTAGTGGTTTGTTGTGGATGCTCCAGTTAGTGGATGAAATAATAAATTTTCATGCTGAGTAGTAGTCTTGTATATGTCCAAATATCCTCTTACGACATATAAGCTTCTCAATTGTCTCTTGTTTACTCTCTCTTTTTTTTAATAAAAGGAGTGTGTATATGTATATATAACCGTGTCCCCTTTTTTGTTAATCTATAGTGCTGCCTCTAAACTTTCTTGAACTGTTTTCTTGAAAGCAAACCTCATGGCTCTTTGCTACATTCCTTTTGAAGCCGTATCTTCAGACTAAACTTTAGAGAACTGGAACAGAGCTTTTGTGGACCTCACCCTGGAGTACACTGAGTAATTAGTTGTGTTCCTAACTTAGCATGTGGAATTGAGTGCCCCTAGATGTTTGGGTGCATGGTATGAAGAGCTGTATGCTGATGTAGCTGTGTTGAATGTGAGTCATGTTGGCATAAATGCATTTTAATCTGTGAATAAAGGACAGAAAACAGTGTGCTTTTGGCAGGTGTTGATGACACAGGTTGAGAACTGCGTAGAAAGTTTTCATGTCAGGTCACCCTTTCTATCATTAAATTATAAACCTAAATCATGGGTAGCAAGTAATAGAAGATACAGTGAGACAGCATTGAGAAATTATATAGGAAAGGGAAAGGTTTAATATAACATATAAACTTTTAAGATACAATTCAGCTTCAGAAGGATAGAAGATAAAAGTGAATGGAGAAGAAAGACTTGAAGTCTTCTACAGCCAGAAGTCAACAAGGTGATTTTATAGAAGGCAGCCATTAGATTTGGTTTCTTGTAAAGAACTGAGGTCACTTTGCAGTAGTGGTAGACTATCTTTGCATAAACTTAATCTAATATTTAGTTGCCATACAGATATAGCAGAATCTTCTTCTAGAATCACTGATGTTAATGTTGGAGTTCACATCCATTTAACATTGAACTATGGGTTCCTCTGCAGATGTCCTGAAACTTCCCTTGGAACATGATCTTTGCTATGATTTATTTTTTATAGCCTAGCCTTCTGGTGTTGTTACTAAAGTAAAATTAAGTTTTATTACTAAATGTTTCTTAGTGTTCTTTTTTATTACCCACAAGATGTGAGATCTATTTGACTTAACGGTTCTGTTTTGGATGGGGTTTGGGGTTTTTTTTATGTTCTGTTGTGTGCTTCTAAGAGTAACCAATTTTTGGAGTGGTTTCCTCAAACTTAATTTCAAGTGTGTAACTGAAGTAAGAGAGCAAGAGTGTCTAAAAATTGCCAGAGCAGTGCAGTCTTTGAGCCAGGCACTGTTCTGTTCAGCAATATGCAAAGGGTGGTTAAGATTCATGGGCTGGGAACATCTGTGCTGTAGTCCACCTCTCGCTTGTGCAGAGTTCAGGTTGGTGATACTCACCAAGGGAAATCCTAGCGCAAGCTTGAACTTGAAACAAGCAATTTAAACATTTGCTCTGTGAAAGCAGCAGAGTTGGGCTATATTTTGAAGACAACTATTAAAGCCTGTGTGCCTAATACGTCACATGGAGAACATGAATCTTGTGTAAGCTTTCTTCAATAAAGTGTTATAAACTTTATTAAATAATTCTTTCCAAAGTTTCCTGACAAGCTGAGGTACCAATCAAGTACACAGAAAGTAATTTAGATTCTTATTGCAAAGTTGTTGATTCTTTCTTACTACTCAATGTTTTTAGTTCTGAATAGGCAGAAAAACCCCAAGTGTTGGAAAGCCCGCAAAATCACCTTTCTTGTAGCAAATCTTGAGAGACAGCTGCCAACAAGTCTATGCTTCTGTGTAGAGGCTTCTTAATTAGTTCAGTCAGGGTTGGGCAGAAGACGTTCGTTTCATACTGGAAGTTAATGGTTAGCTTTTCTCTTCTGAAATCTGTTTTCATCTACTGCCACGTAAAGCAGCATCAGTTCCGATATGAGGTGGATACCCAAAACACAGGGTTTATTCAGTGGTTAGCCAGTTACTAATTTTTTTCAAGTTTTGTTATCCACAGTGATGCCAAGTTTAGGTAGTGCATCTTTTCTGTTTGGGTACCATTTGAGTTGTGCCAACTACAAGCTTCTTCTCTGACAAACTGAGTGATGCTTGGTTTCGTTTTTCTTCTGAAAATGAATAACTGCAGTTTAGATGATTCATTGTCCCTCTCAAGTGGCTGTAGATATTTTTCTACATTTGTTTTCCAAGTGTTGTGACAATTCTTTGAATTCCTGTTGTATTTGGCCTGAGATGTTAGCATACGCTTTGGCCTTTTTCTGCTGCGGTGAAGTTAGGCTGCAAGTCAAGGGATGGGGCGTGTATCTCATAGAATTTCCTAGGATTGGATGCATTAATCTTTCTGCTGTTTGACTCCGTAAAGTGGTATTAAAAAAAGCTAAACAAAATCCATGAGCTGTTAACCCATTAAATAAAAGGTAATTTTCCTGCCCAGAGCTGCTTTGCTTTGTAACATAATGTTAAATACTTGGCTGCCTCAGAATCACAAGCAATTGAAAAAAATGTGTGGTTCTGTATTACTCAGTTTTTACTACCTATTAAATTATACAGTATACATGTCTCATCTTGTGCCTGTTAGTACTCTTTCTATATTAGTCTACAGATTCAAACCCTGGGAATCAGTCAGATGGAAGCCCAGATGTTTTCAGATCCTTTGTACTGACTTAGAGAACCAAAGTAATGCGCTCTGAACCTGACAATAGGCAGTTGTTCGTTTAGATACTCTTGTGTCTGAATTAAGGTGTACTCAGAAGTACAAAAATCAGTCGTGTAAAGAATCCAACACACCATTAATTTAATATCTGGACATTTTAATGGATATTCACAGTTTATTCCCGACTGCTAGAGATCTGCATGTCACTTTCTTGTCCATTTAGACAGCGCTTTATTATGTTGCATAGTACTAATCTCTGAATTTAAAATATTGTGTTATATGAAGTCACACCATACAAAAATAAAATATCTATCAGCTTGCTAGTATAAACCAAGTTGGTAGCATGATCTGAACTGTTCTGCATGAAGGCGTTCTCGTCAGTACTAAAAGATAGGAATCCAGTTAATGGATTCCTGTGCTAACATCTGCCTGTTATTGATGATAGTCCAACTGGCCTACAATTCTTAGCTTCCCTGGTTGCTGTCCTTTTGCCTAATGGCTCTACTAGAGCATTCACTCATTCACTGAAGCCTTCAGGACAAGCTGCCTGAGCATCAGCACACTTTTCTTGCAGGTGGTATGCACTTGTGATTGTAAATGCATTATACTGTCTGGAAAGATGTAAAGAGCTGAGCAAGTCTAGGTTTTTTAGTAATAATTTAGACACTTTTGTTTAGCAATATTTGAACTAATGCTGTTAGGAAACATTTTTTAAAAAGTCATTAGCCTTGCTGCTATAGCATTGTTTGGGTTTTTTTTTTTTCCTCTGTTACTTTCATATTTATTACTTATTTATTATTTTTTTTTCTTCAGGAAATTAGCTTTTAGAAGTAGTGTGGAGTCAAACTTTGGTTTCTCTATTCACAACATCAGTTACTTTCATCCCTGACCTGCAGGGGACCAACCTTTTCCAGTCAGTGTTTGATTTCTGTTGCTTTGTCTCAAGGCATGAATTGAGAAGTCTGCAATCATGAGGAGGAAAAAAAGCCCATATTTAAAACACGCCTAATGAGAGTGGGTGAATTTTAGGGAAGCTGTAGTAGCTCTTACAAAGACAGTGCTGCTAACCATCTTTTCGTCCTATGAAGTAGTTGTCCTGGAGTACTAGCTGTTGCTTACTGCTGAGAGAGCAAAGGGAAGCTGAAGCCAACTGGCAAAGGAAAGCAGATGTTATAAAGAAATCTTAACCAAGGGGGAGGCCTTTTTGAGAGAGATGCATATGCTGGAGAGAATGGAGAAATAAATTTCTGCAGTTTTAACAGTGTCTGGCACATGTCTTTTTGCTTATGTTCAGTTCTGTGGGCTGTGAGGAGTTGTTCTTGCTGGGGTCTCCACTCTGCTTCTTGCCTGTGGTGCCGCGGATCTTCAGAGCCTTCCCTAGCTGACGTTACACTATTATTTCCTGTGAAGCTTTAGGAGATACTGTAGTACTCCATATCTTTTACTTTAAACTGTACTATTTACATAATTATTTTGCCAGCCTTTAGATAGTGGTTAATAATGTGTATAGGAGACTGAGGCTGTCTAACAATGCTAGTTTTCTTGTTAAGCAAATGGTTTTCAGTGGTGACTTGAAAGTGCCTTCTCTGGAGGTCAGCATGCCATTTTTTTCAAGAGCTAATCTGTGTGGTTGAATTAAGAATCTTGTGTTATTTTCTTTATTTTTACAGTTCATGTCTGCAAAGTGAGATGCAAGTGGAACAATTTGCCACTGGTATTTGATTGCAGCTTTGACTCTTTAGTAATTAAATTTATTACACGATATGTGTTCTTATGGATTATCTAATAACAGCAGCCTTTTCCCTAGAAACCCATTTGTTGCCAAATAATTGTGCTCCCTATTTATTTATATGCCCAGAGATAAAACACAACTCTGCTATTTTTTTAACATATTTTTTTCAAAAGTCACAGTGGAATATAGATCCAGAACTATGTTTATTAAGTAGGTCCAGGAGAATAGTACAGTGTCTGGAAGAGATGCATGTTTGCTTTTACAAGGTCACGTAGCATTACATTTAAGAATTTTGGTGCAAAATAATTAATTTTCATAATCTTTCTTTTAAAACAGACTGGAGGCCCAGAACAGAGTGCAGCACTGGCTGTAGGTAAGAACTGAAACTTAACCTGCTTGAAAACTCTCCTGATGTATAAGAAGCAAAAATTATAGTATCTTAAAGGACAGAAAATGGAACTGTGCTGAATATTAGCTATTTTCTGTTAAAGAACTCCTTTTCCCTCGTTTGCTTCTACAGCTTTTAAAATTTCAAGTGTTCACTTGAAAGTTCTGATCTCTAACCTAATTTGTGCCTCTCTGTGGTTGCAGATTCCAACAAGGTTGCAAGTGTTTTGTTTTTTGCTTGCATGGTACATCATCACACAGCCTGGTAATGGTTTTTGAAAACTCTTCACTTGTAGCAATGTGAAGAAGCTCCATTGTTTCAACAAATCCATTTTCAGTGTGCACAGCATATAGTAGCCTGGCAGCATTTAAGAATTTCGCCTGGAAGATTGTGCTTAAACTTTTTGGAAGGCTTGAACGTAGAGATGTTTTGGTTGTTTTTCTTTCTCAGTCTCTTTATTAAAAGTTACTGTGTAACTTCAAATCTTTTCTGAACCAGTTACCTTATAGGAGAAAGCAGTATTCTGAGCTGACTTGTAAGACTGAAGAGGTAGCATATGCTCATGTGAATGTTTTCGCTTTTAGTTTTATAACCTGCTACTTGTCATCTAAGCTACTGCATAGACTATGTGTGTTATACTTCGTGTTTATTGTGCTCTGCCAGCATAGCTAACTATCTTCTGTCAGATTAGGAAGGTAATGCTACCAAACATGAGGTAGGATTTATTTTTCTTCTGTTTCTGATTAATCATCAAAAAGTTCTTCAAAGTCCAGGGAGGTGATTAAATTGATTTGTCATCAGTTTTGTTGACAACACTTAGAAAACACTTCCAAGTGCTGTGTCCAAAACTATTTGAGTACTCTATTCAGGAAATAAGAATTTATGGCATTATAAATGTGTCACTAAAGTAATTGTCCCTTATTTTAGTGCATGATTGATGTAGTAAAATACTTGTTTTGCAAAATCACTCGTTTTGATGAGATTCATATTACACTCTTGTGATTCTTGAGAGAGCTTATGACAGTGCTGGGTCAGACCAGCTTTGAGCCTACTGTCTTGCCTCTCTGGGCTTTTGGAATGAGTCTAGAAGCTGGACAAGCATACAGCAATATTCTCCAAATCTACTATAAACTGATGGAAAAACATCCAGTGCCAGCAGTAGTAGTATCTTTTTGGTAGCCTCTACCTCTGAAGTCATGGATAAGTGTACTAGCAAAGCTGCAGTTTGAACCAGTGCAAACTTTTATTTACAGCGTTGTGTGCATCTCCAAAGGATACATTTTAAGAGCTGCTAAACTGTGCCAGACCATGGGTCTGTCTAGGAAAGTACAGTCTCCAGGAATCACCATCTTCCATCTGCATGTGTGTACACTTGATCTTACTCATATTTTCACAACCGCGATGTTATTTGTTTCCTAGAAGAACGCTGCTTCTGCTCAGAAAGGTGGGAGTCATCCAGAAAAAGGTAGCAAAACTCAAGGGGCATTGCTGGGAATGGTACTGCCTGCAGAAGGAGGAAGGTTGTCCAGCAAACAGCTACAGCACATGGCAAGAAACTTCTGTTGTCTTGAAGAAACCCTGAATGAACAGTATTTTGGGTATTTAAGGGAAAACACTGATAAAACAAGATGGTGGTTTCCGTTTCAGCAGGCCTAAAGTGCATGTGTCTGACTGCTGATGCTTTCACCCTCTACTGCTGTGCTGAAACAAAGTAGCTGCCAAATGCTTAACAGCATCTTAAGCCACCTGGGAATCACCGTTGTGAAGGATTTGAAGGGACTGTCAGAATCCCTACCCAAGTAGCACTTCTAATAGGAAAACACTAGTAAGATAACAGTGGTTATTGGTTAAGCTTAGAAGAATGAGTCAAACTTAACTAGATGTTTCTTTCTGAATAAGCTTGAAAGTTGAAAAAAGCTTTATATCCAATAAAACCTGAACATTCAAACGTGAGTGGATGCCTAGGGAAAAGCGGGAACAGGGAGAGTATATATCGGTGGTTCTTCTAGTTTGTAAATATTTTCAGGTCAAGTATTTTTCTGAGCTAGATGTGATTATTAAAGGTATTCAGTGTTCTTTAATGGCTTTCTGTTCCACATATGTATATAGTTTTCCTCAAGAACTCCTGCAAACTCCTTGTGAGGTGAGATGAGATGGACTTGTAGACTTCACAGACGGACTGGTGCAGGAAATCGTAACTGTGTGATATTCTGCGTATTTGCTGCTGATCTTAATGGATTGCAGGTTGTGTAATATCACTGGAGAGTAGCAGATGTTCCTCCATATTTTCAATAGGTGGATAAAAATAGTGTTACGATATCTTACACTTACAGGACAGCTTTAGTTTGATTTCAAGATTAAAAGAAAATTTGAGGTAAGTTGGGAGGGATGGAAAATGTGATAAAAGATTATCACATTTAACATACCTAGAGGAATCTAGACCAGTGTGGTCTGGCTTTTTTTGTGTGTGCTTTATAGTTTTTGTTGTTTGAAAGCAAATCTAAGTGGACTCAGTAAAAGTAGTTGATAACTATGCCTCATGAGGCTATCTGAAGACGTAACTAGAAATAACAAAGGTGGCTGTAGAACCTTGATCTTGCAAGAAATCTTGTGAAATTTAAAGAAGGAAGCAACCATGCAGAGACCAATTTTATGCCCCCCCCCCCCCCTTCACCTGATGCCTGTCTGGTTTGTTACTGTTTCTGAAAACAGGTGGGCTGGGAAGGAGTATCATTCTGGTAGTCATCTTCTGCTGTATCATCAGTAACTTGATGTGTTTCATTAACCTTCCATACTCTGCAAACGTAACTTTGGCTGGTGTCTCAGAAAAAGAAAACTTCAGAGAATAATCAGAAAGCTATCCTGAAATACGTAAGCCTACCTTTCCAGCTATGTGATTTGGAAGGCTATGGGACTTCCCTTCCTTCTTGGGAGCTAAGAGCTGATGTGTCACTGAACTGAATTCACAGATGGACAGTCAGTGTCAGGTTCATACGCACAAGGTTAGCGGTTTAGTACTGTGACTTTCCAAAAAAATCCCTAGAGATAGGATATGTCAATGCTTATTTATATCCTTCAACTTGATGACTGGATAATTTGTCGTAATATTGTGGGTGTAGGATTTGCAAGCCAAGGCACTAAGGGGGTACAACAGTATGAAGCCAGACTAGAAGAAAACATTTCATTTGCACATTAAAGAGAAATGCAGATGATTGTACTCCTTCTCCTAGTACATTAGATGGCAGTGTTATTGGGGCTTATTGTCAGAGCCTCAGACAACTTCATCCAGCTTGGGTCCTGAAACATATTGAGACTGATTCTTATAGATGGGAATTCAGCTGTTTTAAAAGAAAACACATTTCCAGATAAAACGAGGAGTGTTTTCACAAGTGAAATACCAACTAAAAGGGGGCAGATAATTGGACTAGGTGCTATAGTGAAGTTAGAAAAATGTCTTGTCAGTTCCTAGCAGTTAGATTAAAACTTGGATATTTGGGGTTTTCTTGGTTAGTGGGGTGGTTTTTTTTGTTTACACTGAAATGAAAAGCTGGCAGGAGGAGGGGGACTTATACAAATTATTGGTATTGTTTGAGGTTTTTTGAAAGTGAGAACTTGACAGTTAATTATGGGCTGACATTCTTGAAATATGAAATTTTCCTAGTAATGAGGTAGTATAGCACAGTTGTAATAGGCATACTATCTTTTGTACAGGAAAAAGCATTTCTGTAAAAGAACAAAAAAGTAGTCTGTAACTCTACTGCATCTCTTGTTGAATGTGTTTTTTTACATCGTTATGTACCTGATAAAAATGGAACGTTCCCACCTTACTTTGAAAAAAGACTTTAGGATCAGCCCCTGTTTCCATCATAATGTCACACTGTCAAGGACTAAATGCAATATTTGGGCTGGAAGGGAATTGCTGGCACTCCGAGATAGTATGAACACATCGGTTACAAGCTTCCCTTTCTCTGGAAGATCAGCCTGTAAGGTAGTGACCTCTGTTGGAGGAGTTACAGAACTGCAAAAGGCTTCTAAAATGCCAAACCTTGAAGGAGAAAGCGGAAGCGTAAATTGCATTTGAATGTAAATGTTCTTGAACTGAAAAAAAAAGTAATTTTTTTTCTAATGGTTGCGATGTAATTGAATTAAAAAGAGCATTATGCAGAGTTAAGCTAGAAAGCATGTTGAGCTCGCATCAATTTGAAAGAGAAAAGCATATTTTTTTTTTTTTTGCCTCAGATTCACTCTTGGGAGAATTGTTCAGTTACTTGTTGAAGGGTAAATCAGAGCAGATTTTTGGAGCATAGTCTCTCCCTTTCTTCATACAACTTCTGTTTTAAAAATAATAGTTAATCGTTCCAGACAAATTGGTTTTTCTTACAGACTTGTGTGGGCACACTTAGTTATTTTATTGTAGCTCCTGGCAGATAAGTTATTTAGTGTCAGCTGTGCCGGTAAAATATTCCTGAATTAACAAGGCTTTAAGACTGCATCTTCTAAAAGAACTGTGGATTCTTCAGTGCCTTTCCCTTGATTTCATCTAAGTGGAAAAATGGACTGAATAAACGCTGACTTGACTGTACTTTACAGTTCCGGTTTTGAGGAATGTGAGCTTTTTTCTGCTCGTCTGTTTTCCCTGGCAGGCCTCCATTTTCCTGATGTGACAGGTTTTGAATTTGGCTTTGTACAGAAAGGAGACTTTACTGATGATTGGTGATCTCAAAAAAAAGTAACTGCAGCTTTGACTAAAACAGTTCATTGTATCAAAGTCGATTTAGCCAGAAGGACTGACATCAGAGGCAGCTTTAAACAGCTTTTAAGTAGTCTGAATACTTACTTTCCTACACAAAAACGTTTTCTATCTGGCTGTTTCAATTGTTTTTCCACTATTCAGATCAGATATTGATGTTAGAAGCTCCAGGAGTTGAGTGTTGGGGTGTTTTGGGTTTTTTTGGCTTTCGTATTTCTAATTCTTATTATGGTTGACTTGCAGTTAGTGGTTTGTGGAAGAAGAGCCGCTAGGTGTCAGGAGTGGAAAGCAGCTGACAGATCTCTGCACAGCTTTAGGCTGTGAAGTGTGTCATAAAAGTGTACATGAAGACTGATGAAATCTTACATTTGCTAGAACAAATTGTCCAGCAATGAATGAAATGGCATGTTTTATGCAGAACTGGTGACTGGTGTAGCACTTCGTATGTTTGATTCAGTAGTTAGATGTCAGTATCTGAACTGATTGCTTTAATATTAGTAATGTTACTATAGCTATGATAAATCCTGAAAATGAGACCAGCTTATCCAAAAATCTAACTTTAAGCTTCTTCTTTCTAAATCTGAAGCTGATAGTTTCCATATGTTGATTGCTTTTCTAGAATATGAGTTATAACTACTATTTTTTACTATTACATCAGTAATTATTTCTTGTCTGGACAATGTATTCTATTTCTTTGGGATTTTGTTTAATGGCAGATCTTTATTTCTTTAAATACCACTAATATCAGTTGCAGGAATTAGAACATATCAGAGGGCGTTGTTGCAGTTTCACCCCACCCAACCATAAGCACCCTATAGCTGCTCACTCACTCCCAGTGGGATGAGGGAGAGAAACAGAAGGGTAAAAGTGAGAAAATAGTGAGAAAATTTGTGGGTTGAGATAAAGTGTAATAATTGAAATAAAATATAATAATAATACAATTGTCATTAAGAGGAAAATAACAAATATATAAAACCCAAGAAAGACAGGTGATGCATATGAAAAAAATGGCTCACCACCAACTGACTGATGCCCAGCCAGTCCCTTGCCAACCTCCTCCCTAGCTTTATTGCTGAACGTGATGTCATATGATGTCGTATGGGATATCCCTTTGGTCAGTTGGGGTCAGCTGTCCCAGCTGTGTCCCCTCCCAACTTCTTGTGCACCCCCAGCCTCCTCGCTGGTGGGGTGGGGTGAGGAGCAGAAAGGCCTTGGCTCTGTGTGAGCACTGCTCAGCAACAGCTAAAACAACCCTGTGTCATCAACGCTGTTCCAGCACAAATACAAAACACAGCCCCATATTAGCTACTGTGAAGAAAATTAACTCCATCCCAGACAAAACCATCGCAGATATCTGAGCTTCTCTAGCACTATTCAGAAGAGAAATAAATGTGCATTAGACTAGGAAAACCATGTTTGGTTCCAAGGAAGATGTTATGACTTTCTGAAAAGAGCTATTCTCACAATGTAGTTTACAAACTGGTTTCCGTCTCAGCAACACTCTCTAGCTTTTACGGTTGAGGGCAGATACATTCTCACTGCCTGTGAAGCTTAACTTCGTCATTGGGAGAGAAAACTGCACTTGATCCTATAGGCTGTTTGCTCTGTGATACCGTGTGTTGCTAAGGGTTGGCTGATGTGGGAGCCACCTATTCAACGCCTGATTGTTTTGTGGTTTTTTTTTTTCTTCCCCTCACTGTTCATGGCTAGATACTGGAGGCAGAAAATGTTCAGTAAGCCTTGAAACAATTGGCAGGCTGATAGGATTATCACTCTAGAAAAAGTGTAGATATTCAGCTAGGTTTTTGTTTATGTAGAAACACTGTTACAACACTGTAGTGTTATACTATAATGTTAGATTTCTAATGCTATAAATGTTTTTCACTGACTATTTTACGAAGATACCTCTGAATCAGAGGTTTATGCCACATATATGTGACCAATTGAAAATTTAAAATTCAATCCCTGGAAGAAAAATTAGTGCTCTTTCATTAGATATGCTTTCTGTGTAGTATTGTGCTTAACTTCTGACTCCAGAGAACATACTCTGAATGTTCCCACTCAGTCTTAGGGTTCATTAGAAGTAGTCTTGGGAATAGCAAATGCTTTTCCAAAAGGTGAGCCCATGTTTTCTTGAAGCAGGCATGCTTCAGTGCTGCTTCTTTTTTAATCTACTTATTTAATTGTTTTTTTTAACTGATTTGAAAGCATGCTGTTCTTCCCATAGAACAAAGCAATATTAAAAATGTCACTTAAAAACATCTTTGTAGTATTTTACCTTTAACAAGAGTATATTTTTCAGATGCTCACCAGTTGCAAGCAAAAATCCTTGTTAATGTACAGTTTTTCTTTCAGGTGTGAGAGGGGGAAATTTCTTTGGTGCTCAGCTGAATTCAGTTGCATCATGTATTTTTATTAAATTTCCCTTGGGCTTAGCTTAGGGGGGGAAAAAAATGAAATGTGTCAGGGATGTTTTCAACACGAAGGGCATGCGTGCAAGACTTGTTTTGAAAATATGCCTTTGCTTTCCGCTTGTCTGATCATGACACTACACACAACATCATACAACCCCATAAGGCTGTAATGGGCCTAATCATTGTAATCAAATGTGGCATTCCGTATGTCTTTCTCTGCAAGTAGGTCAAGTTTAAACCATGTTTTGGCTCGTGCTCTGATTTCCCATAACCTGCTCCCCGTGGCTCGGGTATTGTGCTCGAGTACAGAGCATGCCAGGAGGGATTCTGCGCAGCTTCACAGGGACAGTCAGTTTTTGGACGGAGACTAGCGGATTTTTCTGCTCTGATTTGATGATGCTGGATTCATGGCAAGAAAAAACTTCGGTGGTTTGAAATGTGCTCTTACTGAATCTTACACTGGCAGTTTCCGTATTGAATTACTTCTGGACGCTACACTACAGAATATTAAAATCAATAAGACCCCAGGGAGAACAAACAGTTTGCAGGTTTTGAAGTGTACTTGATTCTGAATTAGAATACCAAGCAAAGTTTTTCAGAGGTTGACAATCTGAAGTTCTGTAAGACCAAATAGGTAGTGACCTAAACTGTACTTCAAAGCTGGGCATGCGAATATTTTTATGTTGGCGATTCCAATAAGAAAAATTCTTCTTGATAAAGATTACAACTTCAGTGCAGATTTTGTTGCAGTAGCGCTGGAACAATTGTGGTTCAAAAGGTGTTTTACCACCCACAAAAGTCACTTCCAGTCAATGTTCCGAGTCAGCTATTTGGCTCTGGGATAGAGTCCAACTGCAGGATGTGAAACTCAGTCAGTAGTAGTACTTGCGGTTGGCTTTGGTGTTCATTCAGGCTCAAATCCTTCTTGGACTGGGGTTGACTGATGTGACAGTATGCTGAAGAAGGATGCAGTTAGTGCTGGAAGATGTCCCTGGCTAGATAACAATAGTTCAACGTCAGGACTAGTTAACTGGAGCCACGTCTGATTTCCTAAAACAGTAATTCTACTTACTTCAGCTGAAGTTGTGGACTTCCAGGGGAATTGAAAGAGTGCTCAGTAAATCAGTACTGACTGGGCATGCCACCATTGGTGGGTAATTACCAAGGTAAGTCTTCATAGAACTACCAAAATCTTTCATGCTAATGATGTTTTTAAACGGCATCAGGTAGCAGGTGAGGTCCCTGAAGATAACCGTAATGCTTAGTTTTCTAGACTGTTTATCATCTTTAATATTAAAGCCAATAGTGGACCTTCTTTCATGTGTTTTGGGCCCAGCAGAAATGGAAACGGTGAGCTGTCTTGAACAAAACAAGAATCTCTAGTAAATCTGGATATGTCAGGAGCCTGAAGCATCTCTGAGCTAGGCTGCTTTACTCTAGATTGATCCAGGTATTCTGCTGACATAGCAGCCTCTCAGAAAGGTCAGGTGCAACAGGTCAACTCTTCTTCCTGCTTAGCTATACCTTTTGAAGCAAAATAATGTACAGAAGCATAGAACCATCTAACCTGAGCCACCACATGTTGACCTCCAGCTGTTTCTAGCAGTGGTAGTGTGGAAGTGCCACACTGTGACACTATGGTCTCGTTTCTAGAGGACCATTTCAGACCTCAAGAAACTAGTGCTTAGCCCTGCCGGAAGGGTAAATTCCTATCTGTTGGACCTTGCGTTCATTACCTTGAATGCTAAGGAGAAAGTGTCTTCCCAAGAAATGCTAGTTCAATTATATCATCTCAACTTTTGTCTAAATTGAGCTGTTAAGCTCTTTTCTCAACTTCTTAAAGCCTAACTTTTTGGATTACAACTTGGAGGAATGGTCATTTTCATTTTTGTGTTCTTAAAACACAGCAAAAATTCCATTATTAAGGAATACTTTTGATCCTTGAGTATTTATTAGAATTCGTCTTGATACAGGTTTCAAACGTATTGTGTTTGTCCAGCTTCTGCTAGATTTCCATTCACTCCATAGAAACTGAGTATACAGTGAATGTTTTGCTGCTAAGAAAGCCAGTGTGATCGCATATCGTGTATGCGAAAGGGTGACATGATAAGTTGAAGACTTTTTCAGTATGCTGAATGCATGAGGGAAGAGGTCTGTTACAAGCTTTATTACGAACGTGTGTTCATGCAGCTTTGCATTAAGGTACATTGAAATGTATTCCTGTATCACGTGTTAGCATCTTGTTGCTGTAGAAGTTGAATTAACCCATTCTCATCACCTTCAGTTTCTCTCCTTCTCTGAGAGAGGCTGTTCACTGAACTGTTACCATTAGGTCAGTTGCATCTTCTGCTTGAATTTGTTTCACATTGACAGTTTCATTGTACTGTCAAACCTTTTATTGTGCTTCTCTATCTGTTAAACTCAGTCCCAGGAAAGAAACCGTAAATTCTTTCTGGCAAACCTTTCTGAGGGATGAAGGTCTGAGTGAAGGTATTGCAAAACCGAGTCCCTGACCCCTTACTCATTTTAGGAAGTGGTAGGGAATCAATGAAACAATCTGTTCTGCAGTGGCTATATGCTCTTCTGTAAACTTACCTTCAAAATATTTAAACCCTATAAGCATGCCCCTCTTCAGACCTTCAGAAGAAATGTTACCCAGTATTTAAACCACATGCATGACCCTGAAAACTCTTAGGATACTGGTTAATATCAAAACAAAGGCAAAACCTACATAGAGGCGTTTACCTGAGGTATTGAAAATATTTGGTGGAGGAGGGGATGGTGCAGCTGAAGGGCTGAAGCATGGCCGTGATTGTAGGTATAGTTAGAATTCTCTGTAGGTGGTTAACACCATTCACTGCTATGTGTGTGCTATTTGCTTGTTAATGTTGCAATTGAAATCTGGAATACACTGTCCTAAGACCGAGGTTTGGGTTTTAAATCTGAATCTACAGACTCAAACAGTATTAGGCAGTTTGCACGTTTGGCTTTTTACTGCCCCTGTTGAAAACGTTTGTTTAAGAATTCATCTGTATTCCCATTTTTTTTCCAGCTTATGAATGTCATTTGTGAGGAGTGGACTAAGTGGCTTATTCAGTCCTGTGTTACAGAACATGCTTGTGAGATGTGGAAAAGTAATTTCTCTGCTTTCTGATGTTGCTTGTTTGCACAGTATTGCTACACATGTAGCATTTGAAGAGTTCACTAAGCTTTGGAATAAAAACCTCTGGAAAAGCTGCCTCTTTGAAGAAACATGTTTTGATGGATTGTTTTTAATATAAGTGTCTAGAGGGGACACCGTTATTTAAAACTTCCTTAAGTAATGGGTCTTCCTCATGGGCTTAGAAATCTGATCTGACTTTCCAGAGAGGTAAGTTCAAATGCTTAGGAAGCAGGACTTGCGTTTTCTTGAGTTTCAAGGATAAAGTTGAATGTGCAAAAAAGAAATCATATACCTAGCCATGAAGTTCTGTGTGCAGAATCCACTGTGATCAGTTGGATTACACTCAAAGTGGCTTTTCTAAAAATCTAGATTTCTAACTGTTGCTTGGTCATTCTGTAGAAGTTGTTGGAGCAAAAACTTCTGGAATTAGTTGTTGCTGTAAAGACTGAATAATTTTCAACAATCTGGGATTCATTAACCCTTCTCTAGCTTTTGTTGATTGTGTGATTTATTGCTGAATCGTATGGATCCTGAAAAATAAATTGTCCTGTTCTTACTTTGCTTTTCCCTCACACACTAGTTGCATTTTTCTTATGTAACTCAAGAAATTTGGCAAGACAGATTCTGAAAATTTGTTTTGCCAGATGATTTCTTTTGACTTCACGTTGCTTCAGTTTTCTTGATTCTGAATAAATTAGTGATTCTTACTGACATTCTGTCTCCCTCCAAGTAAACATCAGTCTTCAGTAAAAGTAAAAATCAGAAAAAAAAAAAGTGGGGAGGGGCTTACACTGCTAGGTTGGTATAGTTACAGTAATTTTAAACACGATTTTTAGATCTTATGCTTGAATCCAGATGTCAGACTGTTGATGGCTTATTCTTAAATAATTTGAAATGAGATTTTGGGTGGTGTCTTGTGTTTGTCTTGCAGCAGCACTCCAGTGAACTCCTGATATCAGGGCAGTGGTTCTTAAGTGTGTTTTCAGCCTCTGTAAAACATGGGAGAGTCCTTGAAAAGGCTGCCTCGGTATGAACTGCAGCTTTAATAGTGCCACTGAAGGTTCTAATTTCTGAAACTTAAAGTTTGAAAATGTTTCTTTAATTTATCTTAGATTAATCTAATGACTATTTAATTTTTCTTTCACTTTTCATTTATTTTAGCTGGGATGTGACAGCTAACATAACCAAGTTTCAACATTTCTTCTTATCTCCTGTTTTTGGAAAAAAGTCTAATGCATTAAACTCATCACTTTATGTGATTTGATGGGAAAAATCATTCATTGGCCGCAGATGACTACTACTTGAGAGGCTTTACAAAACTTGTTTTGGATTATGGAGAGAGAGTAAAAATCTGGCTTATGATTACACCAGTTGCATTTGAGGTTGCTTTTGTCCTAAGCAATAATGGCTTTGTTGGCTGTGGGTTGCTGAAGTTATGCAAAACAGTTGCTCAGTCATGACAGGTAACATAATTCTTTAAATGTATTAAACAAAGATTAAAAAGAGCCAGTAATTCAGATCTTTATTTTGTCAAAGCTATAACTCTTTATTTTTTTCAATAATCACTCTTCCCTGAGAAGAAGGGGAGTGGAAGTGTGCTTTACAGCGCACATTTTCTACTTCGCACCAGGAGGTGATGTATCCAGTGTGCAAAACCCAAAGGGAGCCCTGCTCTGGTGACCCCCAGGCATATACTTAAAATAGGAGATGGTTATTGGAACTAAATTATTTTGCCATTTTTATTTTTAGGTTTGCTGGCATGGGTAATCTCATTAAGGTGCTAACCAGGGACATAGACCACAATGCAGCACATTTTTTCTTGGATTTTGAAAGTAAGTCTCTCAGCCCTTCACAGCTGGTGCATTTAAAATGGTGACAGTAGGGTTGCTTATACCTGCTGCAGTGAAGGCTAGGGGACTCAGTTGCAAATCTGCAATTTGAAAAAGAGTTGCATGTTTTTTTTCTGTTCTTTTTTTTCTTTCTTTTTTTTTTTTTGTCCAGCACTAGCCAAGCCACCATCATGCTACTGTAAAAATTTTTTTCTTTGTGCTTAGTCATTTTGAGTCTTTGTGGTCAGTGATGTCCGTCCATCTGCCTGCAAAACAAGTAATCATAAAATGAAAAATTCTGTCAGTATGCCATAGTAATCTTTGCTGAGCAGTTGTTCACTGTAATCCTATTTTGTACAGGTAGGAGTGAGTACAAAATCATTCCTGATCCTGGTTTAGTCATTCATGGTGCAATTGATGTGCATTTTTTACATTGAAAAGTCCAAAGTGGAATTGTCTGAGCTTCACAGATGTTTCAGGCAACCTGTGTGAAAGATCTGTGGCATACCTGTGTTAGCATTTTCGGCACACTGGAATGATGTGTCTTGATGTGGTTTTCTTATAATGGCTTTCTGACAAAATTATAAGGGCTGACAAAATTCAAGCTCCTTCCTTCTGTTGTCCCATCAGGTAAAAATCTGTAGCATGGCTGCCATGTCAATGCCTGCAAATATTGTACTTAGCCATCAGAGTGGTACTCCTGCTCAGGACACTGGAGCTAGGGTGTACCAGGACAGAATTAGTCACTGATGATGCCCTTTTCTTGAACGGGCAGCTGTGAAGATGTTGGTGACATAGTCACAGGAAAGCTGCATTGCATCTCTGGGATCACCAGCTGTACGTCTCTGAGGTGGGGGTCTCCTTCCACCTGTCAGCGAGACACCCTGAAGGATGTGTTCGTGCCTGATGGAACTCTCTGGTCTTCTTTCCCCCACTGCTTCAATCAACTGTATTTGGGCTCTTCCTTCTTATAAAAAGAAAAATTTCTTTTCTCTCATTCTTGTCTTGACAGGTACCTTAACATGGGGAACCTTCTAAAAGTTTTGACATGCACAGACCTTGAGCAGGGGCCAAATTTTTTCCTTGATTTTGAAAGTGAGAAGATGATTTTATGTATTTATTACTCTTTGCCTGCGGTAGACTGCATATGTCATGTACTAAATGTATGTTTTCACTTTGCCATCCTTCTAACAGCTTTGCATTCCTGAGCTGTGGATAATTGTTCGGTGAACTTCTGTAGAAAGCAATAATCTGTTTTAAAATAACTTCAGTTTCTAAAATGTAAAATCTGTATTTCAGGATGGGCTTTCAAATTATATTTTACTGTTTGATATGGTTCTTCTTTTAAACCAAAGTTCTGTTTGCTTTTAATCAAAACTTTAAAAATAATTTGAATTATTTGAAGTCTTACTGATATTGCAAGGAGATCCAAGTTGAGATTGCAAGTCCACCTTAAAGGAAGGACTGAGTATGAAACCTGATTCTCTTTCCTTCACTTCCAGTCTGCCACTGAATAATGCTGCATCTACAGATTGGTTCACAACAGCTATTCATAGCTCTCCGGCATCATCGTTAAAGGTGTTTATGTGAACCTTGTTTGATCTGGCATTGAAATTTGACAGTTAACCTCACCCCTCCTTAAAAGGGGGGCTTAGAGAGTATAGAGACAAAATTGCTTTTGAAAAGAAGAGACATATAGCTTGTCTCATCAGTGCCAAGCATTCTGGAAGGTTCATATATCGTTAGTATTTTTGCTTTTTGTTTTTGTTGCATGATACAATATAGCCTAAGAATGGCAGGTAAGTGTTGTCGGCTTCTGCTATGCATGTTGAATTACTTTCTTCTGGGATATGCTGTTACTCTACCCAGCTGCACATCAGCAAGTGTAAAATAAGAGAACTAATGTTGAAGTACATTCTGAGCATGTAACAAAATCCAATGAATAGCATAACAATTGATGAAATATTGTGATATGGATAATTTGAGATTCATCTTATCTTATTTTCTTCCCCCAAATTATGTTCCAGTTGTGTTTGATGAAACAGCAGCAGTTGGCTATATTAGTTCTAACATGAAAGCGAATGCTTCGAGAAATAACTTTTTTTTGCTTTAATGGTGCTTATAACTTCTCTAAAGCTTTACTCTGTACTGTTGATTTTGTCAGTTATCTCTTCTGAATATATTGTTATTGGAAGATGATAGCCATACAAATTATTCATAAAAGGAAGATAATCAAGGGCTGTGTTCAAAAATCAGAAAGCAAAACCTTTGTTTAAAATTACTTCAGATCTTACATATCATCAGAATGGGTACGACTTAGTGAAGTAGGGAGAGCTGATACGGGAGAATATTGAAGTTATGAAGCTCTGGCTTAATCTGCAGTTACTGACCATTTAATTGGACTAAAATTCAAGATACAAGAGGCACAATTCTAAAATCCATTGCAATAAAAATTGCTGCTATTTTTGAAAAAATACTGATTCTTTAGCTATCAATTTTGTTTTAAAGTGCATGTTTTGAGCATGAACAAGATTTGGCATGAGAGTAAACAGGTTGCTGACCTGAAGTGTTTACATGCGCAGTCAAATTAAGTGACTTGCATTGTGGCTGAATTTTTAGACTGTTCTTTATTCATTTTGGACCCTGTCCTGCATTTGTTTCTGCTGCTCTACAGTGTATCCATGCTTCTTTCTACTCTGTTTCAGATAGCTTGCCTTGACAGGATCTTGGCTTTGACACAGTCAAGATCTTTCTTCAAGACTTGGCACTTAATCTTGTGAAACTTAATGTTGTGTTTTTATGTGGATGAGCAAGTAAGCTTTGTATTAAAAACAAATTTGCTAATTCTATGTTATGCTTGGCCCAATAATATACAGATTGAGCTCTTTTGTTCTTAAATCAGTATATATCTTTGGAGTGAGCAGGTTAGTTAAATGTTTCTTGTACAATACCATAAAGAGCTAAAAATCTAATGTCCATAAAGCTTCATAGGAATACAAACTTCAAATGTAGAGAGGTATTAAACTGGGTTCTGAGGTGGTTGGATTTTTTTTCGGATATTTGTCTTAGTGCTAGATTCCAGTGATTTGTGTGACTATCAGAATACATGAAAAAAATGTTCCAGTAAATTATATAATGGGCTGTTGGCTTTTCCTTGCCTTAACGCTGGTTAAGCTTATGTTTGCTTTGGTCATTCACCTTACCTATTTGAAACACATAATTGTCTTAGGTGTTCTACTAAAGTCTCTGCAGTGCCACTTTAACATGAGCAGAGGAAAATGCACAGCTTTGTAAAGACAATATTGTTAACATAAAGCAGCCACCTACAGCGTGGGAAACTTATAGCTCAGCTTCTATGCTGGTGTCATTATTGTCGCAGCGCAAATCCTTTCCAAATTTACTGATCTGAATAGTAGCTAAAATGCAGAGTACTTTTGGTTGCAGATGGTGATCTCAAGCTAGCGCTGAAAGTATTCTGCGTTACCTCCAAAGAACTTGGCTAGGTTTCAGAGGAGCCACAAAGATAGCATTCTCCATAGTAATGATGATAGAGATGAATAAATTATTTCATCTCCAGCACTCTGGGATTTTTCCCTCCGTTGCTTGTGAGTTTTGTCCCAGACAGTTTCAGATGACTTCATGTGTTCTTCCCTGGGAAAAATCTCGATTTAAATAGTGTTTGCTGTGCAGTATAAACTTTTAACCCCCAGATTCTCTCCCTACTAGTTCTGTAGGCTAGCCAAATATTTTTTTGAATAGTCACTAAATGTGTGTGTTCCCCGCATGCAATATGTTGTCATACTTCCATAGCATTTAGTTCACATAACAGTGTTTGTATATTGTTTCAAGTCTCTTTTGTCTTTAATGCGTTATCGTGTTGAGTTTTCTGAACTCTAAATGTGTATTGCATCTAATGCAGTAATGTTCTGATTAAATTTAAAATTACTTTAAAGATGAACTCCCTGTTTACTTGAGGGACCTCAGTCTTCACCTTTTTCTACTATTGGATTAAAAATGGGAAAGTTGCCCTGAAAAAACAGGGTTGGCTCCCTTGGGAACAGTATCAAACCTCAGAACATTGCAGTGAGCTGTGCTGTGCTTACTGAATTTGTTCTTTCTATGGAGAATATTGATGGGTAAAGGCAAAGCCTTGTCATAAACTACTCTCCTGGGGTGGGGATGGGAGACAAACCAGCCTGCAATAGGTGTGCCCAGGTGGCCCAGCTCCTAGAACAGGTGGCCAAACTGCAGGAGGAAGGGGCAAGATTGAGGAGGATTAGGGAGTGTGAGCAGGAGATAGATTGGTGGAGCTGCACCCTACCATCCCTGAGGCAAAGGCAGGAGACAGAGGCTCCACAAGAAGCAGAGGATCCCCTCCTCTCTTGCCAGCAGGACGAAGGAAGGGACCTAAGAAAAGGGGGGGAATGGAAACAGGTTCCAGCCCAGGGGGGGCAGGTGAAACCCCTCCCAACCTTCCTCACCTTCCCAATTGCCTTTATGCAGTAGATATGGGGCACTGGAACTAGAGGGCCAGGAAAATAAGGAGGAAGATGAAGGTCCAACCAGGGGGTTGCCTAAGCTGAGACAGTCGGCCCCACACATTGCGATTCAGGAAAAAAAAGGAGGGTAATTGTCATAGGT
>NW_010118570.1:7859-12200 GCF_000699245.1 Pterocles gutturalis | reverse complement strand
GAAAGTTTTGGGGATGCAGGTTTTTTCCCTTGCTGTCACAGAGCAGTGAAAGGCTTGGTGTGCTGACGGTGGATGGCAGTTGTCTGGGATGTGGCTATGGTGTGCTCGGGAACCTTTCAGAATAGATGGTGTTAAAGGCATGTCTTGCGTTCCACTGGGCTGTAGTTGTTGGAGTTAATAGGAGCCCACAGGAGGATATTTTGGTAGGATTTTCCTGGTGAAATAGCAGTGACTTGAGAGTGCTGCATACAGTCTCTGAAACACCATCATTTCTCTTTGTAACTCCTGATTATTGAATGTACTGATTACACCTTTTTTTTTTTTTTTTTTAATTTCAGTCTTGTACCTCGCTTGTGGGATCGGCAAGCAGGTGAAATGAAAAAGGAATGGTCTCGGAGCAGAGTTGTTTGCCTTGCAGCATCGGGTCGGTTTGTGTGACTCTTGGGGCTGTGTTTTCAGCGCCGGTTTTGCCCTGGGAAGAAGCTCTACTGCGTCAGCCTTTGCAGCGCTCAATGTGTTACCCAAAAACCCTCTCTGCAAGGATGCTCCGAAGCAGAGAAGGACCCGGGGTGATGCCGGTGCTTCTGAAGCACGCTCGCTCGTTCTTGTGCGGGGTGGAAGTCGGTGGCACGGTGCAGGTCTCACTCTTCCCCTGAAACATTGGGAGGGAAGGAGGAAAGTCTCACCCTTTTAGATGCAAATAGTGATTGCAGACCTCGAGTCTTTCCTGTAGCTTTAAATAACCCCCCAAAAATCCTTAAAAGGAGCTCTGGGCAAGCCCATCTACAAAATCAAGTTATTTTAAGTGACTTTACTCCCTGTCAGTGTGAATGCTGGAGTGATGTTACTCTATGACAAACTGTGCTGGAGCTGAGATAAGTTTGCCTTAGGGAGGCTCCTGTTCAAAATATTCTGCTTGTTCCTTCCTCTCCTTTTTCTTTTTTCTTTCTTTTTGGAGACTCGTATGTTTAGGGTGTTTTTTTCCCCTTGGTCTGTCAGGGAAGAGGGTTCGGAGGGGCAGCCAGGGTCTGTCTGCCTGCTCACTCACTGCGGAGCTCGCCTACTCCGACTCTTGCTCAGCATCCTTGGAAATGTGAACCAGGATCCCGAGAAGTTTTTAGCTGCTGACTGCTGACAAGCCCTACAGGAGATCGCATCAGAAAACATGGGGAGTGGTTGGGGTCTTTTTGTGTTGGAAAGCAGCTCAGAACAAACCCCAGTGTCAACAGGGCAGGAAGGAGGAGCTGGCATCTTCCCTACTCAAGTGTGTCCCTGCTTGAGTGCTCCCTGGAAAAAAAAAAACAGGGAAAAGCAAGAGCAGAAACTGAGGTGTGCTGCCATGCCTTGTCAGGAGAAGCATCTTCACAGGATGTCATAGAGTCACAGGATGGTTTGGGTTGGAAGGGACCTGAAGGATCCTTGAGATCCACCCCCCTCCCCTGGGCAGGGACACCTCCCACTAGCCCAGGTTGCTCAAAGCCTCCTCCAGCCTGGCCTTGAACCCCTCCAGGGATGGAGCATCCACAGCTTCTCTGGGCAACCTGGGCCACTGCCTTACCACCCACACAGGAAAACATTTTCTCCCAATATCTACTCTAAATCTAGCCTCTTTCAGCTTAAAACCGTTACCCCTCGTCTTATCCCTCCCTGATAACGAGTTCCCCCCGGAGCAGGTCTCAGGTGGTGCCAGTGATCACTGCCATAAATTCACCCAGCAGGTGTATGCCCACTGCCGTCTCTACAGCCCCTGTCTTAAATGATTTGTTGTATGTCTCCTTCTCCTGGCTATTTGAAAATTAATTATTTTTACATTTTACTTCAGTATCTTGATTTATGTGTAGCTGGTGTATGGGGAAGTTTGTACAGGCTTAAGTGATTAACAGGCAGGTGGGTTCTAGACCTTGGTCACTGGGAAAGTCTCTGGGAGCTTCTCTCATTTTGTTTTGGGCTCCCTATCATCTTCTGGACACATGATAATTTTTTCAAAATGCACAGAGGGCTTCACAGCTCTTGCAAAACACAAACCTGCGGTTACATTGCGGTGGCTGATCTGGAGAGACTGGGGTGGAGGGACCAAGCCGTGCAGTGGAAGCAAACCTGCTGCTTAGCCGTTGGACACAGCCGAGGTACCAACTGCAAGAAGCACCCCCATGTGCTTTTATCTGGAATGTTGTTTTGGGGAGATATTGCCAGGAGGGCTTTGATTTTTAAAAATACCTGTTTTTTCTTTATGCATGAGAATTTTTATATTTTATACAGCTTGAAGTGAAACTGTCCCTGCTCCCTTTCTGCCTGTTTGGCAGCACGACTCAAGCCTGCAGTTAGAAATCTGAGGGTTTAGGGCTGATCCAGGTTTTGTTGTTTAATTGATGGTGTGGCTTAGAGGTCATCAAACATTGTCTTTGTTAATCAGGGCTATTTATCTAAACAAAGACTGGCTCAGGCTGACGTGTTGAGTACCACGTTGGGTGTCTCTGCCGTGAGCCCCCCGATGCCAGCTCTTCTGCAGGTCTTTGGAAAAGTCCAAAGGCCAAGAGCATCCATGTGTGTGTATGTTTGTCTACTAATTCTGTTCCCTTTTTTGTTGTTTGGCCAATCTTCCCAGTTTAACAAAGTGGGAAGCAGTTTAGTGCCAGGAGTTTGCCACGTGTGTTCAGCATCTCTGGGGAAGGAGGGTTCTTGACCACGTTGGCTCTTGGCCGTGGTCTCCTCCTGGAGGGCTCTCCTCCTCGTGCTGCTTTTTGCCTCATGCAGCAATAACACGATAACACTGTTCAGATCGGGCTGCAAGTCACACAGGTGGGTGTCCTGATGTCAGGCAGGAGGTTCTGTCTGATTCTGACCCTCTGAAGGACCTTCCCAACCCTGGGATGTAAAGCAGCCAAGTGCCCAGTTATCGTAGGGTGCCCACCCCAGGACAGCAGATTTTCCCACGGCACAGCCAGGATGGTTGGCCAGCAAACCCCAGCGTGCGAGGTGTGATCCGTGGGGAGGTGGAAGAGGCTTCTCTCGTGACGGAGCAGTACAGCTGTCCTCCGCGAGGTGCCTGGGTGCCTTTCTTTTACCCCTTTGCCTGGCTTTGCAGCCCAAAGCGTGCACAAATGCGTTCTGCCCATGGGGATGCTGCCTGCTATGACGGAGGTGACCTTAAGTGGGGAAGCAGGGCCACAGGAGGATGTGAGATGCTGGGAGGTATCCCACCAGGAAGGTGGGCTCCAGCCCTGCACATCTCACATCCTGCTGGGTAAAGCAGCCCGGACCCAAACCCAGCACCAGGAGGACTGAAGGGAGCTGAAGTTGGCTTCCAAATCGAGGGTCCTATCCAAACACCAGTGCAAATGGACTTGAGGGCTTCTCCTTTCCTATCCATGTCTCTTTTTCTCTTCAACAATCTTATTTCTTTATTCCCCCTTGGTGAGACAAATATTTTTAAATTCTCGTTCATCATCTTAGCCATCCACCCTGCTCTGCCTGAGGCTTTTTCAGCACATTTGCCTTGGCAGACGTGGGACTGTGCTGCAGGATGGAGCCGAGGAAGCAGGTGCAGTGGTCTGTGTCTCTCCCAAGAGCCCCCTCCTCTCTCCCCCCTGATACTCAGGACCGTCCTGAGTGAAGCCAAGCCACTGATGGCTCCTGCCATCCTCCCTTCCCTCTCGCCTACCCTGCGTCCTGCTCTTGGGCAGCCGGTGCCACCGCGCTGGGGTCTGCACGGCACGTCCTGCCAGATCAGCGATGGCAGCTTAGCCTGGCGGTGCCTGGCCGGCTGCTCCCCTCTGATCCCTCCACGCTCCTCCCCTTGGTGCTAGGGCCCTGGCAAACACTTCTGGCTTCTTGGGTGGCGGGGGGACCCTGTTTCTTCTAGAAAGGGGGAGAGAAGAAGGGAAGATGCTCCAGGGGAAGGTTTGCCGCTGGGTCTTACCCTGCACAATGATTTTTTTAGTAAAAAGGAAGATGCCTCCAATGCGAATTGTGTGGCTGTTGGATAACATCGGAGTTGCTTGGTCTGCTTAAACGCGGGGTGGGAAGTCAACTGGAAGACCTCAAAATGGGCAAGGGCTCCTTTCGGAGAAGTATTTCGCACAGTTTGCTCCTGCAGCATGCTGAGAAGGTTGTCCAAACTGTGCTTCTCATCTCACAGCAAGCCTGGTCCTACTGGAGTGGGAGAGCTGGCCCCCGGCCCCGAGCACTTGCTTGCCGTGGTGGTGAGGCAGTGGCCCAGGTTGCCCAGAGAAGCTGTGGATGCCCCATCCCTGGAGGGGTTCAAGTCCAGGCTGGATGAGGCTTTGAGCAACCTGGGCTAGTGGGAGGTGTCCCTGCCCATGGCAGGGGGGTGGGATTGGA
>NW_010118570.1:0-7828 GCF_000699245.1 Pterocles gutturalis | reverse complement strand
TTTAAGGCCCCTCCCACCCCAACCCATCCTGTGATTCTATGGCTACTGGATACACAGCCATTTGCTCACCATTTGCATCCACTGAGTCTTCCTTGTATGTGGAAGTGGAATAATTTTGCATTGGCTGGGAAGAGCTCAGTTCGTGCTGGACAATAAGAAAAAAGTATCCCAGAATAGGGTGTACTTTACTAAGTTCATGTTCCCGTTCTTTGCTTCTCAAAATAGTCAAAAGTGTGTAATGGGCTGACTCTGCTTCGAAACGGGGCTTCTTGGGGATGCAGATGCCCATGGGCAGCATCCTGCTGGGAGAGCTGGGCTTGTCAGCAGCCAGGGCATGGGATCTGGGCACCTGGGATGCGTTGTTGGCTGGGATGACAGGAGCAAAATATCCCGGCCCGTATTGCAGCATTGGAAATTTTTGGCTCCAGATGGATTATCAGCTGCACAGTCTGTCATTATGGCTCAGGGGGTGGATGTTGGCATCATGGTGGGCTGTAGGTGGGTTTGAGCTATGCATGGTGTGTTTTATACGGAAGGTTATTGTTGTGCATCGAAAACCTGAGCAGTTTGCCTCTCCTACGTGTTTTTAAAAAATAATGCTCCTGCAGGTGTTGAGTGTCTGGGAGTTTTCCTGAAGTCCTCTTAAAATCAGGGGTGGCACCTGCAGGATCGATGTTAGGCTGAGCCTAACACTTTAAACTATGGCGTGAGCCCAGAAAGTTATTACTAGAGCTGTGATGGCCCAAAAAGTGACTAAGCTGCTCGTTGGCAGTCCGGTCAGGCTGGAAAAATGCTTTTAATTGTATAGTGACTATAGACTGTAGAACCGTGCCGCTGAAACCTCTGCTTAGGGGTGAGGGCATGAGATTGGGACGCGCATTTATCGATGTGTGGTTGTTTAGAGACGAGCAACGTCGCTCGTTTGCTCCGACTGCTCTCCCACTGTATGAGCTGTTCGGCCACGTAGGGCAGGTCACTGTAGCTGTAAAGCCCAAGGGACGGTTTAAGAAAATAAAGCCCAGTCCTGAGATCATCCTGTTCGCTTAATTGCCTGGGGGATGAGCTGGCCTTGAAGGAGCAGTTTAAGCTGGGAAAGTCTTGTGGCTTCCCTTAGGTGGGCAATTTTCCTGCTGCATGCTTCCCTTGCCAAATATTTCTCCTTGGGTTATAGGAGAGGAGCTGGTAGGAAGCTGTCAGAGGTCCCTGGGGTTTGTGCTGGGCTCTCAGTGGATCTTGCTCTGCTGCCTACAAACCGCTGGGATCTCCCAAGGTTCCTTCGAACTCAAGCACGGGAGTGGAACTGGCAAGAAGCTCCAGGTTAAGGTTTCGGACTGGGATAGGGCACAACTGGTGGGAGTGGGGGGGTTCAAACTGCTCTTGAAGCTGCAAGAAAAATGGAAAGCCTGGCGGATCCTCATCCTCTTTGTCCTTGTTTAAACTTCTGCGTGTGCTTCTCCCTTTGAGACCTCCTGGCTTTTAAGAGGGCAATTAGATCTTTTAACAGGCCATCCATTATTCACCACCTGTGCTCACAGAAGGTGGTGTATCTGCATCTTTCAGGCGAGGGATAAATAATTCATCTGTTTAATGAAATTTGTGTCAACGGGGAGCTGTGGCAGGTGTTATGAAATGGTGAGTAAAACTGTAGTATCCACTGTGAATAAGCAAAGGGAAACTCAAGAGGTCATAGAATCATTAAGGTTGGAAAAGACCTCAAGGATCATCAAGTCCAACCCAACACCACCTAACCCACTAAACCATGTCCCTAAGCACCACATCTACACATTTCCTGAACCCCTCCAGGGATGGTGACTCCACCACTTCCCTGGGCAGCCTCTTCCAATGCTTGATAATCCTTTTGGTGAAGAAATTTTTCCTAATATCCCATCTAAACCTCCCCAGCGCAACTTGAGGCCGTTTCCTCTTGTCCTATCACTTGTTACTTTAGAGAAGAGTTCAGCACCCACCTCACTACACCCTCCTTTCAGGTAGTTGTAGGGAGTGATAAGGTCTCCTCTCAGCTTCCTCTTCTCCAGACTAAACACCCCCAGTTCCAGGGGAGGTGGCGGTGCTTCACCTGCCTTCACAGCAGCAATTCAGCTTTCTGCTGGTTTGAGCGCAGCGATCCAGAAGGCTTTTGGGCTGAGTTTTGCTCCCTTAGCATCGTGCCGTTGTTCTCTGCATTGCCTGCTCCTGCTGAGCTGCAGCCGTGTCCCCAGTAGGGTTCCCACCAGTGGGAACCAAAGCTCTCGTGCTGGTTTACACTGGAGCGTTGCAGAGTTTGGCCTCCGGGTTGGAGGGAGAAAGCTGGGCTCTTCCTCGGCTTTTTTTGGGTGGATGCAATTCCTCCCATGGGCAGATGTGGCACGGTGTGGAGGATCTCCCCCGCAGTGCCGCTGGGCAACATGAGCCCTTGTTGGGAGGGGGGGGGACCCTGTAGCTTTTTTTTTGGGGGTATAATTCTGATTGGGGGAAAACCACTTTTCTGTTTAAATTACTCTTGAAGCTGAAAAAGGTTAAAAATGAAACAAGCTCAGTTTATTTAAAAGAAACCCAAAGAGATTTTTCTAGATTTCCAATATTTTGTTTTTTTCTTTGTGACAAAGTACAGGAAAAGAATTTTGAGGGGTTATTTGACATGTGGGTGTGTGCACCCAGCAGCAGAGCTGCAGGTCCAGCTGCTTGGGAGCGTCTCAGAGCTGGAGAGGTGGGTGGGAAAGGAAGATCTGGAGATATCTCCCAGTGAGGTTTTTTTTACTCCTGGGTGAGCGGAAGACCTGTTTTTCAGGGAATTGGCAGGATAGAAGGCAATTTAATTAATAAATAAATCAACCAATCTCTCCTTCCTCCAGAGAGTGACTTTTAGGCACTGGGGCATTGAGCCCTACGGCAGAATGCTTGCAGGGACCATCATGACTCAAACCCCTCTTCTCTTTCCCACCGCAAGACCTGCTTAGATTAATAACTGATGTCCCTGCCATCACCTACAGCTGGTTTCAGTGTTTTCTCGCCTCCTTTAAATGGTGCCAGCAGCGGTGGGGAAACACAAGCCCTTGCTGCTCTTGTAGAGCCACGACGTGGTTGGGTTCTTCTGCTTCTCCTGCGTCAAATGCCTGGGGTGGGTTTGGGACTGAGTCGTCTTGTTTTCCACCTTCGCAGGCAGCAGGGAAGCCCCATTCCAGCTTTGAGGTTTTTTTTCTGTGTGGAGGGAAGGGGGTCTGGGAGGTATCCCCTCAAAAGTGTTAAAACCCGCTTGTTGGTGCAGAGATTTCACAGGTCTGCAAAGCCCTGGGCAGGTTCAGGGGTTTGCTGGCAAACCTGGGAGTTGGCAAGGTGTTCCTTCAGCATCAGGGGAAACACCATCCTGGAGATGGAGGGAGAAAACCCACCCCTCCTGCTCCCCCCCCCAGCAAAGGGCCAGGCAGCAGAGACCTGGGGAGCAAGGTGGGCACGTGTGGGTGAGGACCCCCATGGTGCAGAAAGCATCCTCATCTGTGGGGAGGCAGATGCAGGCAGGGAGCTCGTTCCTTGGAGACAGGGTTAAGTGGGGAGAGATTTTCTTCCTCTCTGCTAAAGGGCTTTTTGTGGCAAAATAGCCTGCAGGTCCTGGCAGAAGCTTTTTTTTTTTTTTTTTTTTTTTTTCCTTTGGAGAAGTAGCAGGAAAAATGTGCAAGCCTTGCTGCTTTCAGGTGACCACCTTCCCTTTCCTCACCTGCCTCCTTCCCCAGCTGCCAGCAGCAAAGGTGATGCTGGTGGCCAGAGTGAGGAAGCCCAGGAAAAGCCACTTCTCTCTCTTTTTTTTTTTTTTTTCCGTTTTTCTTTTTTTTCTCCAAATGCCTGTCCCCAGTTACACAGTGAGGGAGAAGACTGCACCTTGTCTCTCTGCCCGAGGTGAAGATAGGGGAGGATGCTGTGGCGAGGCGGAGGAGGATGCCATGGTGGTGAGGAGGATGGCATGGCAGGGAGGAGGGTGCTGTGCTAAGGATGCCGTGGCAGCTCTCTGCCTCATTTCTTCTCCATCAGGCTGATGCGCTGCGACAGTTCCGCTGAATTGCTGACCCGAGGGGCTGCGCAGGGCTATTTATGGAGAGACAAAGCTGGGGGACACCAGGCGGGAGGCTGGCATGAGATGTATGCAGCCAAGAGCAGGTCATCTTTAGGGTTCCTTGGGTGGCTCAGCTGGAAAACGTGCTGTTGGGTGAAGGTCATGGGAAAACCCCTGCTGCATGGACATCCTCTGATTTTAACTTCTTTCCTTTGGCCCCATTGCTTAGGAGCAGCCCAGACGCTGGTAACAAAGTCTGTTTTTACGTGGTGCTTGTGATTCAGCTTTCTTTTTTGCAGGGAAATAGCAAACTATTAAACCAGACCTCTGAGCGGCGGGCAGCACCTTTTAGCTGCTCTTCTCTCATCCAGGTTTATTTTTATCGTGCACCTCCAGTGCAGCAGCCTGGGAGCTGGCAGAGGAGGACTGAAAACCTTTAATAATTCAGAGCTCCTATGTTTTGCTCTTAGGGATCAGAAAAGCCAGCTGCTGGCCAAGTCCACAGAGAATTTCCCACACCTCCCAGAAACAGAGGTTTTGCTGCCGTATTGGTTTCTTTCTTTTGATTAAAAGCAATGTTAGAACCAGGACCTGCTTTGCATTGGGCTACGGAGCAAAGTCGATCTTTGGGATGTTCCTGTGTCTGGTGGAAGAACATTTTGTCCCCCGAGCATCACGTGCGTAGCAGTGAGGCTCTGCAGACCACAGCATCCTTCCTTGCTCCCACCTACCTGTAGCCCAGTACTTGGCAAATCCCCACTGAGGGTGGGGAGGACTTTTGGGATGGAAGGTGAGCCCTGGCAGGGGAAGAGAGCGGGTCTGCAGGGGCCAGGAGCAGAGAGATGCTGACAAATGAGGGGGACTCTGCTTTGGAGAACAAACCAGACCCTCCGCTTGTGGCTACCCTGTGAACACAGGCACTGCTGGGTTCGGCTTTGGACCTGGTGGTCCTGGAAGGCTCAAAGATGCATCTAGAGCATCTGCCTTTCGCAGCATCTGGGAATCTGCTCGCCCACGAGCTTCTGTGCGCAGGCCCCAAGGTCCTTCAGGATCTGCTCCGCACGGATGGAGGGGCTGAGCTTCAGCAGCTTCTTTGGCAAAGCAGGAGGCGAGCTGAGCCTGGTTTCATTTACACACCATTAATGTGGCTGATGCCTTCTGACTTGCTGCTCCGTCTCGGCTTGTGGCTTCGCTCCTGCTGACAGCCTTATGGGGTGTTAACTTACTGCCAGGGTCCACTTGACACTCCCATCCCATTGGAGTGTGGCAGCTCCTTGGGACGTGTAGCACGAGACCTGGGAAAGGCAAATGCAAAAGAGCTTTTGCTCTTTGAGCAGGAGCAAAGGCAGGCTGCAGCTGTAGCTGCAGTGGGAGCTGCTGCTGGAGCCCCACACCTTTCCTCCCAGGTACTGATGGGTTTATCGTTGGCCAAATGCCTTCCTCCATCCTTGCTGCGCTTGCAAGAAGCTTTCCAGCTTTGCTGCATTCTCTGCTGTCTTCTGGACAGGCCAGCCATGCACAGGCTTGTTGACATCTTACTTTTTATTTATTGTCCACCCTAAAATATCCCCAGGATTTGTTCTCTTGGGGAGTAGAGAACAAAATTTCCAGGCACGTCTTCTAGTTAAACTGAGTGATGGATTTCCTCATCCATATTTATTGTGCATCGATCACTATGAGGTTGCCTGCGCTCTTGGATATCGACGCTTGTATCCCCGTGTGCGTTTTTTCCATGTTGTTTTTCTCCCACTGTGAGCTGTGGCTTGCCTTGATTTGATTGAATAAACCCGCTCTGGTGCTGAGCTGTAAGGAGACATCATTGACTAAACTGTCTGGATCATCCCCTTCAAAATGACATGTTCTTATCCTGGCAGGACAGGGCTTGCTGAAATGCCTTTTGTGTTGGACAGACTTGTGCTGCTGTTTGTTCACTGTTCTTTGCGAAATCAGGGCACGCTCGAGCTGATCCACTCTGGTTCAGCACTGCAAAGAAATGACGGGTGCGGGGAATCCCCTGCAAGGGCAGGGCTGCTGCGGTGCCCCGGAGCTGGCGGGGTGTGCGTGGTGTGGTACCCGAGGGCTGGCTCTTGGCAAGGAGAGACGGGAGGTGTTGACCCTGTGTCCAGTTCGGGACTAAGGGCTTGGTTATGGTTTTGACCCTGGGTGGCAGCAAAACAGCACAGCAACCCTCCCGGGGATGGGGGAGAGAATTAAAGGGGTGAAGGGAAATGAGACTTGTGGGTTGAGAGAAGAACAGTTTATTAACTAGACTACAATAATATCATAAATAATAAAAATGATAATAGCAATGTATACAAGTGAGTGACACACAGTGACACTGCTCACCACCTGATGACCAAGGCTCAGCCTGTTCCTGGCTAACAGTCCCAGAGCAGGGAGAGTCCTGAAACTGCAATCCTCAAACAGAGATACGAGCCCAATCATCTGAGACTGAGAGCTGACTGAGAGACCAAGATGACCCCGAGAGAGGGGTGACCCCAAGAAAAACAACCCTGAGCAAGAGAGAGCCCTTCTGGACAGAGCCTCACCTCTCTCCTGGCCATGCCGTGCATGCTATGGAACAGACCATCGGCCAGTTGGGGTCTCAGTCCTAACCCTGAGGTCCAATCCTGGGCTGGTCACTGGGGCTGTGCTCCCTCCCAGCTTCTCCTGCCCCTGCAGACACGGGCACAGCAGAGAAGCTGGAAAGTCCTTGACTGTCCTGGCAGCAGCTCTGCCCATCAGTGTGTGATCAGCTTCTCCTCAGCACACACCCAAACACAGCCTCACACTGGCTGCTGGGAAGAAAGTTAACTCTGTCCCAGCCCAAACCAGGACAGGACCTCTATGGTTGCTATTCCTAATGATAAGAGAGATTTCCAGCTGGTGAGTTCACTACACATGTCCTTTTGCACTCCTGTTTCTAGGCCATTGCTGGTAAATGCAGGACCTTGTAGCTATTCTGCTGATGCCCATCTGATCCCAGGCTTTAACTGTTCTTTACTTGCCGGTTGTTAAAGGTCTAGGGTAGGGAAAAAAAGGGAGTTGAGGGTATTGGTTGTCAAAGATCTGTGAGTAAAAAAAAAAAAAGAAGTTGAGGATATTGGGTGGGTGAAAAACTTTTGAGGGCTGAAGCAAAGGGCTGGTGGTACATGACAGCCTCCCCTGGCAGTGCATCGGCTTTGCAGCCAGGTCGACGGTTTGGACATTCATGGTGGTGACATGTGGTCATGTGTGACTGCAGCACTGAAGTCCTTTCCCTTTGCTTTGTGCAGTTGCTCTGAAGAATCCCAGTGCCAAAGAAGTGGAGAGGGATGGAGACTGCAGCGAGGGATGTGCTCCAGCCTTGGCAGCGGTACCGGAGGGTGAGCTGCTCCTGCAGGTTAGTGTTCCTTGCCGGCCACCTTGCCCTGGCAGGATGCCTTCAAGCGATTTTCCTCTTGTCTCCTTTCCAGTTCCTTTGAATTTTACCCAAAGGGTAGGCTGGTCTGTTGTTGATTGCAGGACGTTCTGGTCAAGCAGTGATTTCACGCAGTGTAGCTACCGCCCTGGGTAGCCTGTTCCAATGTCTGACCACTCTTTCAGTGAAGAAATTTTTCCTAATATCCAGCCTAAACCTTCCCTGGTGTAACTTGAGGCCGTTTCCTCTTGTCCTATCACTTGTTACTTTAGAGAAGAGGCCAGCACCCACCTCACTACACCCTCCTTTCAGGTAGTTGTAGAGAGTGATAAGGTCTCCTCTCAGCCTCCTCTTCTCTAAACTAAACAACCCCAGCTCCCTCA
>NW_010118569.1:4708-7411 GCF_000699245.1 Pterocles gutturalis | reverse complement strand
CACTCTGCTTGAACAAAACCAGCCCGGGAGAGGAAAAATGTGAGAAAAACCAGGAGCGAGTGGAGGGATGCATCCTGTCCCTGGGGATGTGGGACACATGGGTGACACTGGGTGGCAGAAGAAGATTTTTCCGCAGAGTTCCAGCTCCTGCAGTCATCTGGAGCCGGGAATTTGCGGGATGGTGGAAGGAGCGTGGGATGAGCAGCCAGCGCGACGGGGCGCGGGGTCTGGCCCTGGCTCCCACTCACCTATTAGCACTTCCCACTTGCCGCTGGCTTGCGTCACCTCGTAGGCGCAGCGCATCTCGTTCATGCTGACACCGCCCAGGATGAAGATGATGAGGCGGCGGGCCATTACGTAATTCGCCGGCGCGTCCAGTGGCCATAGCGGGCACTGGGGAGAGGGAGAGGAGAGGGATGAAGGATGCGCAGGAGGCAACACACTGTGCGTTGAGTTCACATCTAATTAAATCACTGATTAATTCACTTCCAAATTGCTGCTGGAGCAGGGAAAGCCCTTGTCCTGGTTCAGGCTGGGACAGAGTTAATGTTCTCATCTAATTAAATCACTGATTAATTCACTTCCAAATTGCTGCTGGAGCAGGGAAAGCCCTTGTCCTGGTTTGGGCTGGGACAGAGTTAACGTTCTTCCCACAGCTGGTGTGAGGCTGTTGGGGTTTGTGCTGAGGAGAAGCTGATCTCACACTGATGGGCAGAGCTGCTGCCAGGACACTCAAGGACTTTCCAGCTTCTCTGCTGTGCCCGTGTCTGCAGGGGCAGGAGGAGCTGGGAGGGAGCACAGCCCCAGAGACCAGCCCAGGATACAACCTTGGGTTTAGGATTGAGACTCAAACTGGCCCATGGTCTGTTCCATCCCATGCCCGGCATGGCCAGGGGAGAGATGGGGGTCTGTCCAGAAGGGCTCACTCTCTCTCTGGGTCACCCGTCTCTCGGGGTCACCTTAGTCTCTCAGACACTCAGAATCTTATAGAATCCCAGAACGGTTTGGGTGGGAAGGGACCTTAGAGATCATCCAGTGCCACCCCCTGCCATGGGCAGGGACACCTCCCACCAGCCCAGGTTGCCCAAAGCCTCATCCAGCCTGGCCTTGAACCCCTCCAGGGATGGGGCATCCACAGCTGCTCTGGGCACCCTGGGCCACTGCCTCACCCCCCATCTCCAGGATCGCTGCTGTTACAGGTGGGGAAACTGAGGCACGGGATGCCAGAATGACTGCAGGGCAGCTCAGAGACCTGCGGGTGGATCCAGCCCCTCGGGAAGGTGAGGGGTGGATGCTAACGGTGCTGTAGGTGCAATGCATAGTGGAAGGTGCAGTACCCACCTGACGGCGGTGGTGCTGAAGGAGGCAGAGGAGCGGGTGGAGATGTACGGGTAGTGCTTGGTGTCCAGCTTGTCATCGATGGCATCCTGCAGGCACAGAGCCCCGGGGGTGGGGGTCAGCAAGGAGCTAGGCACAGCCCCCCAGCCCCAGAGCCCCTCTGAAGGGCTGTGCCCAGGGGGATTGGCCCAACTGGGTCAGGGTCATTTGCATATATTTGCATAGCCTTTTTCAGACCAATTTGGCTGTGTTCCCATCCTAGGGTGCACTGGGGGGGAGGAGAGGGGTGCTTGGCTGCTGAGGGGCAGGGGGGCTGGAGCACAGGGTATGGGGTGAGGCTCGCCCTGAGCTTGTTCTGGAGGTAGAGGAAGGAGGGGGGGAAGAAGTAGCTTTTTTTTTGGGAAGCATAAGCACATGAGCTGAGCTGGAGGCTTCACACCTGCACTCTGCCCAGGTAAGGGACCTGCTCTTGCTTTCCTTGGCAGTGGGGGGGTTACACTATCTGTGAGATGCTGGGGAGATGCTGTTGCCCTGTGCAGTCTCCTCTGGTCCTGGTGATGAGGTTTATGGGTGTCCTGGGCATGAAGCCCCCCTGGGAAGGTTTGCGTGGACTGTGGTGGAGAAAGGCAAGAGTTGGTTTTATGTGTGTTTTTGGAAATCGAGGGAGCTGGGGTTCTGCTTGTCCTCTGTGCCGTGTCCCCACCCCAAAACATGGCTCCAGGGTCTGTCTGCCTGTGTCGGGGTGCAGCCTCTGTGCCTGGGATCCAGGTACACCCCAGAGGCTGCTCCAACCGAGGGGTGGCTGGGGAGGAGGGGTGAAGAGGAAGGCAGTGCCTGGAGAACATCACTTTTCAGTGTGCTGCCTTAACACCGGCCTTGGGGGGGGGGGGTGCTCCCGCAGGTACAGGCAGGGCTGTGCCTGTGGGCAGGGGTCAGCTGTACCATTGCCCATCCCCTGGCTCAGCTGGAGGGGAGGGAAGGCTGTGGCAAGGACCCCCAGCCGTGCCCATTGTGGCACACAGTGCGGCTCAAGGAGCACCCACTTTGTTATTGTGCTTTGTATCGGGGGGATGCCAGGCTGGGGTTGTGCATCCCACCTGGGGCCAGCGTGCACGTGGGGACCAGGAAAACCTCCAACCTCGCTGCCATCACAGGCAGCCTGGAGGACATGTCAGGGAGAGGTGCTGGAGTTTGGGCTGGAAGCAGCTATCTCTCTGCAGGTCCTTGCTCTGTCCCCCGTCCCTGTCCCTGCCGGCTCACCTCCATGATGTCCTTAATCACGGGGGTCCATCGGGAGAGCTGGTAGGTCTGCTCGCTGATCCGCTCCTTCCGCTCCGGCTTACTCCGGCGCCGCAGGGTGGACTG
>NW_010118569.1:2921-4696 GCF_000699245.1 Pterocles gutturalis | reverse complement strand
GGCGGCTGCGGCGCTGGGACCAGGACCACCCCCCAGGGGTGCTGGGGACATCCCGGGGGGGGGCATGGTCCTCCCGAGGGGCGAGGAGGGGTGCAGGGGGCGGGAAGGGGACACTCACGTCTGTGATGATGGGCACCCCGAGGTGGGCCATGTTGGTGATGATCTCGCTGTCCTCAGCCGGGATCTGGGCGTGCTGGATCAGCTTGTTCAGGTTCTCCTCGGTAATCCCTAGGAATGCAACAGGGAGATGGTGTCCTCCTGGGAAATGCCACCCAGAAGGGACACGGTCCCTCTGTTGTCACCTTAGGACACCCGGCTTTGTGGTGGTCGAGGGGACCGGGCTGAGCTTTTCCATCCGGCTCATCTTGGCCGAACCATGAGCTGTTTGCCCCCCAGAGCCCACCCCACCCAGGTCTCCCCCTCACCGTTCTTCAGGAAGATGTAGAGCAAGATGATGCGGATCTTGTCGTAGGTGCTCACGTTCCCATCCAGCAGGATGGGGACGATGGCCCTCATGGGGTCCTTGATCTTCTCACCTTCAGCATCAGTGCCCATGGCCAAGTCCTGCAGAGAACACATGCACTCATCACCCCACGGCTCTGTGCTGAGCTGCTGGCCCTGGTTGTCCCCACGGGGAAGTGGGGAGGGGATGTGGGGCTGGGTGAGCTGGTACCTGCTCAACTCTGCAGAGCTTGTCCACTGTGCCCTGGTAGTGCTTCATGCAGTCCTCCGCCAGGTGCAGGTGGGTCGAGTACTGGGGGGACAGAAGCGGTGCCATCACCCTTGTGACATCCTCGTGCCACCACCCCCTTAGCGCAGCCCCCCACTGTGGCTGGGGACCCCCCCGGGGGACGTCCTCCGGTTTTTTCCCCCAGCCGCTCTGCGTGGACCCCTCCCCACTCCTTGTACCTTGCTGAGCTCCTTCTGGTACTGCGGCATCTTCTTCAGCATCTGCGACAGGTCCCGCATGGTGGTCTGCGAGGGGAGGGGACATGGTCACTCACCCTTGGGGACTCGGGGCTGAGACGGTGAGCAGGGAGGGGATGGCCCTGCCAAGGACTCCTGTCCCCTCTGAGCCCCTCGCCGGGGTTTAGTGACACCCGCTGTGGCATTGCCAGGTCTCCCCCACTGCAGTGGATGGCAGGGAGGGGGGCTGCAGCTCTGCAAACTGGGGTGTCGAGGGGAGAAATCCCCCAGGACTCCTCCGGGAACCCCCTGCACTTGGGTGAGGCTGAGATGGTGCTTTCAGCTTCTGGTCAGTTTTACATCCTGTTTCCAGTGGTGTCCCCTCATTGCCACTGACACGGGGTCTTGGGAAGGGAACCAGCTGGGGACAGAGGCAGCTGCTGCGGGATGGGCACAGACCCCGCGCTGGGGACAAACTGCCCCCCGTGGCACCCTGTTTCCCCAGCCCCAGGTGTAGGACTGGCACCCCACTGTCATCAGCCCCCATCAGGGACCTGAGCACCCCTGGCCCTTTGCAGAGGTCCCCATGGGGTGTCCCCAGGAGACTGCCATATGCCACCCCCCAGGTGCCGTCCCCAGCTCAGCGGGCACAGTCATGTCACCTTATCGCCTGTGTTCATCCTCTTGCTTGAAGAAAACTCCTTCAGGGACCGGGTCACCTCCCTGGGGAGAAGAGGAGGGCACAGTGTCAGCGGGCAGGGGACCCTTCGCAGCGGGGTGGGTGGCGAGACCGAGCCAACGTCCCACCCAGCCGGGACACCGCCCACGGGGACACTCACTGGGACACCTCAGCGATGTGCTTGTGGCGC
>NW_010118569.1:1808-2865 GCF_000699245.1 Pterocles gutturalis | reverse complement strand
GATGCCGCTCGTCTCGTACCTGGGAAGAGGGGAGGGAGCATCGTGGTGGGGATGGGCTGGGGGTGTCCCCTCACTGCCTGGGCTCTAGGAGGGTGGGGGGACATGGGGGCTCTTCTTGGCTCTGCCAGCGGCGGGATGCAGTTATTTCAACTTGGTTTCATGTCTCGCCTTCTTCTACCCCTTCAACTGCTAAATTTGGGGAAGGGGCCATGGGTTGAAGGTTGAAAAGCCCCTTTTGCATCAATCCTGCCAGGCTGTGGGCAGGAATGGCTCCTGCCAACCAATAATTTCTGATGGACAGAGGGATGCCGAGCCTCAAACTGAGCTTCCAACTCCCACTCGAGGGCTGGACTCGTGGGGGTCACGGGGCTGGTGGGGATGGCAGCACCGCACTCACTTGTAGACGTCGTTCTCGATGGGCAGCAGGTCGTAGCTCATGGCCTGGAAGGTCAGCTCGTGCAGCACCGGGGAGGCAGGGTCAAAGCCGCGGTCGAGGATGAGGAGCTGGGAACGAGCCTTGTCTGGACCCTGCGGAGCCGGGGGAGCCGTCAGCAGTGGGGCCAGGGGTTCCTCCAGCCCCCCAGACAGTCGGGGGAAAACAGGGACATTTTGGGGTCCCTGCTTGGGGTCTATGACTGCCAGGTGGCAGAGCTCGACTGGGACTTTAGGGGTGAAGCATCACCCGAGCATCCTGCCGGCACTGTCCCCGCTCACCTCACCCATGGTGGGGTCATCGGCCTTGTAGGCATCCAGCTTGTCCTGGATGAGCTGTGCCAGCATGGCGTTGTCCTTGTAGTCCCTGGGGGGGACAGGAAGAGAGGTCAGCCCCGCCGCGGTGGCATGGGGAGGAGCTGCGGGTTCCCTGCGCAACATCCTTGGCTCGTGGGAGAGGAGAGACCTGAGCAGGTTTTGTTGCCCCTTTCCACCTCTCCTCGGGGTGCTCTGCTTCGCCTTGCTCTATGCTACATGAGGTGCCACTGGGATTTTGGGTTCCTATACCCCCAGCTCTCCAGAGCAGCGCCTGAGCCTGTTTTTACTCTGAGCACAGCTGTCTGTC
>NW_010118569.1:1378-1638 GCF_000699245.1 Pterocles gutturalis | reverse complement strand
CCGGTACCGCACGGCTGGGTACTCCTTCAGCGTGGCGCAGAGCGTGGCGATCTGCTCGGCCAGGCGCTCCAGGATGGGGTTCTTCATCTGCGCCTTGTGGGGGCTGTAAAAGCTCTGGAAGGAGTCGGCAGAGTCCAGGGAGTACACCTGGGGAAGGAGGTCAGGAGGAGATGATTTGTGGGGGACATCCAGAGGGGAGCAGCCCTGCGGGACACCCCCGTGGGTTTGGAAACCAGATTCAACCCCAGAGGAAGGGCCTG
>NW_010118569.1:961-1254 GCF_000699245.1 Pterocles gutturalis | reverse complement strand
GCAGTCCCCTGCCCCCAGGCAGGGAACCAGAGACCCGGGGACAAGTGGGGACACGCTGGACCAGTAAAGACCAGAAGCCAATTTGGCTGAGCCCAGGGATGCCAAGAGGTCATCTTCCACCTGTTTTTCTCCCAGAAATGCTGCAGCTTGAAAGGTGAATGGCATCAAGCGGGTCCAGCACAATCTGTCCCTCCCTGTCCCCCTTGTCCCCATGTCCTCAGCAGGGGCAGAGGGCACAGGGCCAGCTCCCCAGTGCCCTTGTCTGGGGGTGATGCTGGGGGGGTGCAGAACTG
>NW_010118569.1:377-906 GCF_000699245.1 Pterocles gutturalis | reverse complement strand
CGGCGGATCAGCGCCGAGGAGTAATTGAAGGAGACAGGGAGGAAGAGTGGAGCAGAAGGATGAGGAGACAGCTGGGGGAGAGGGTTGTGCAGGGCTTTGGGGGCTCCTAAGAACCCAGAGCATCCCCCAGCTGCCACCATCCCATTTCACCCGGTGGGGACGGTCCCCAGCCTGGCCTCACCTGGGACTCGGAGGGGAGGAAGGCGATGTTGATCTCCGTCAGGGTTTTGATGACCTTGGCAGCACGGGACTTCACCAGCTCGTTGAAGAGGGCGTCAGGGCAGGCTGCAGGGGGAGGAGGAGGAGGAGGGCAGCACTCAGCATCCCTGCATCCCTCCATCCCCACTTTTTTCCATGTGTTTTAGCGACAGGGACATTCCCTCCCCTCCATCCCTTTGAGAGCAGGGGATGGAAACCACCCGACTGCACCTGCAGCCACCCAGTGCCACGTGCAGGACAGGGCTGTCACCCCTCGGTCTGTTCTTTCTCCTTCTCTCTGGCCCAGGAGGTATCAGCAGGGAGCTGAAGG
>NW_010118569.1:0-230 GCF_000699245.1 Pterocles gutturalis | reverse complement strand
ACTTGGCAGGGTGGCACCAGCGTCACCCAGGATGACATCCTCCCTCCCTCTGTGCCCCTGCTCCACTCCACTGGAGCCAAGATGCTTTTCCATGGGCACAGCTTCCCAGCCCAGTGTGGGCATCCCCTCATCTCCCCCCAGCCAAGGGCCACACCCCTGCACCCCAGGTTCTCACCTTCTCGGAGGGGGTGATGAGATAGACGGCCTCCAGGCTGGGCAACGGCTCCCGG
>NW_010118568.1:0-16820 GCF_000699245.1 Pterocles gutturalis | reverse complement strand
ATTCTGTGATTCTGTGATTCTGTAATATTACCAGTGAGAACTGGGCAGCGAGGAACAATTGTTTTGAAATGAACTTTGCTATTTCTAGCTGTATCTTGGTTTTCTTTTGTGTATTTCTGGTGCACTGGTTTTCCAGTACCATGCCATAGACTTGATGGATGAGGAATGTTATGTGAGACTGGAGCTATGGTAACGGATACATGAGGAGAATCCATCCCTGAAACCACTTCAGGATGGAGAACCTAATTCTTACTATAGCTGTTGATGTTGCCACTGTGCAGGCAGGAAAAGAATGAAAACCATCAAAGCCCAATGTATTGATTTTCCTCATCCCAGTGTATTGCTAAGACTTACTGGCAGCAACTTCCATGTGCTTTTGCCTTTTCACCTGCTTTTCACGGTCTCTTCCAACTGCTTCAAGCATTTTCAGCCACCATCATCTGAGCCCACCTTCTGTGCAGGAGCAGCATGACTGCATACCAAATAAGACCATGGCCAGTGACCAACAGGGCTGGCTGACTGAGGGAATACATTCAGTTCACTTACCAGATCATCCTTAAAGGTGGTGGGAAAAGGAATTTTTGTAGGCAGGGCAAGAAGTTATTGCAGTTTACCATATCACTTCAAACTGCAATTTAAATATGCCATATTAGCTAAGATGGGCCTTACAAACTATACAGGACAGAGCAGATCAGCTTTTCATCTGCTACACATAAGGAATTCTATGGTTAAGCAAGGTTTAATGAGATGTCATACAAACTGTTAGGGAAGTCAAGATTGTTGGGTTGTTGTGCGGTATTCTTTGGTGATGTTAGGCCAAGAAACTATTTTCTGGGTTTTTGGGGTTTTTTTTGTTTTTTTCTTTTTTTCTGTCGTTTCTTTTTCTCCACTCTACTAAACCATCTGTCACTGCTTATGAGTTCCTTGATGTTATAGAACACTGATTTCTTCTACCCATCTTGGAATCTACACCTGCAGCAGCACTATCTTCTGACTAGATAAAAGGAAGAATTTTTTTATTATGAGGGTGGTGAAACACTGGAACAGGTTGCCCAGAGAGGCGGTAGATGCCCCATCCATGAAAACATTTGAGGTCAGGTTGGATGGGGCTCTGACCAGCCTGATCGGGTTGAAGATGTCCCTGCTCATTGCAGGGTGGTTTGGACTAGATGACCTTTAAAGATCCCTTCCAACCCAAACCATTCTATGGTTCTATGATACCTTGCACTATGGGAGAAACACCCGTGTCTGAGGTATTCTGACTGATCCCTATGGCTTTGTACAAGACAGAATACCTTCCTTCCATTCAGATACCTTACTGGAGGATCTTAAATGAGAAATTAATTCCTTTCTGTCTACGCAGCGTAGCTGGTTAATAAATACAGCATGGTCATTTAGTTTAAATGGATATTTTTAAGAAGACCCAAAGGTTTGTCCTGCAAACTAAATGAGTTGCTCAAAGCTAACCTCCAAGAATCACCCTGTGCAATTTGCTGGAAAAGAGGGTAAAGTGTAAAGGTATACTCATATATTGTGCACTGAGATGTTTTGTACGGGAAAGGAGGGAAGTTTTGGGGATTTTGCTGTCTTCTAGTATAAAAAAGTATAATATCTGTTTCGGCTCACCCTCAGTCTTTGAAAAATTTATTCCTTTTCATATTCATCTGAAATCTGTAAAAGCAAATGGCCTAACAGTCTGATGAGCTCATCCTAGTTCATTAATAATTTTGATAAAAGTTTCTCATTATTTTTCAGTCCCCATCAACTCCCACTATCAGAGCGTGAATTTTTTAGTAAATCAAGGAAATCACTAAAAGGACATAAAGCTGAATAAAGAAAGTGAAAATGCATATCTACTCTGAATGTCCCCGTCTCCCAGTCAGTCAGGTATCTAGTGTATACTTCTGGGATTACCTCCAATGTAATTGCACTGTTAGTGCACGTGAAGATGTTATCTCCTAATGATTGCACTTTCCTTACTCTTGCTTTGTTACGTTCAACACTAATTTTTCTGTTTTGAGATTTCCTATCTGAATTACATGTAAAATTGTATGAAATCTTGCAGCTTTAATTGGATATTTGCTTGTCACTGTTCAGGTCTGATGTTTCTTTTCATTATACACTCCTGTGTATTTTAGTGGGGCAGCCAAGTGTGCTGACACTGATGCATAATTTATAATGCCCAATGTTCCTCTTATGCACATTTCTGAAGCTTCCTTTTCACATTACTCTACAGCCCTTTCCTCTGTTTCTGTAGTACCTGTTTACTTCATGAAATGCAAAGTGTCTAGTAGGAATTTCAGCCCAGTGAATCTGATTTTTTGCCATCACTAGTAGAGACCTAGGCATTGTGTCCCTGGCAGGGGCAGGGCAGGTCGTTCTCAGGGGACTGTGGCTGCTGTGGCTGGTTGCAGCTGAATGGAGACAGTTGGAGCTGGTCAATCCCTCCACACACCGTGGTTGTGTGTCTTTCACCATCCTGCCTGGTGACACAATGGTCTCTTTGCGTCATGGGCACCCACTGCTCTCCCCCATGGGATCCCCAGAAGGAGTGAGATGAGAGTGTGGGGGAAGAAATGAACCCCCATAGCCCAGGACGAGGCCCTGGTCTGAGGAGCCCACACCCACCACAGGCAGCCCGCTCCTCCCAGCAGGGACAACAGGGCAACTGCAACTCAAGATTCCTACACATGTGACATTGCAAAATGACCGGATGATTACTGTAGACACACAGACTTCATGAAAACTTGCTGGAAGAGCTAGGCTTTCTTTTATACAAGTATAGATGTCTATGTCAACCATAAAAAACCCAGATTACTTTCACAGCAGAAGGGAGATGTAGCTATCAGGGAAGAGGAATAAGGTTTCCCCTTTTAAAAAATGACTAGACTGGAAGCGTAGCTGTAGATTCAAAGTCCTCAATTCTTACAGAAAAAAAAAAAAAAAAAAAAAAAAAAAAAATTGAAAAAAAAAACAAAAAACCTATATTCCTAAAAAAAAAAAAAAAAAAAAAAAAAAAAAAGATAGAAAAAGGAAGCCACAAGCTGTGCTCTCAGATTGTTGCAAACAAATCCCTGTGAAGTCAGTGAAAGCTGTGAAAACATACTTACACAGAGCTTGGGCCCTTGCTGTTTAATGGCATAGAGGTGAAAACTCTAAATTAAATATCTGAACTGTGGAACTTCTAAGTCATTCCCTAGATGCACCTCACTGAACCTTAGAGGACCTTTCAGTTGCCCACAAGTAGTCGCGCACCATGATGTCTACAGAACTGGAGGTATCTATGCAGAGCTGGAAAGTACCACGTGGGATCCTGAGGGCAACCGTAGTAGAAGGCTCAGAGCATCTCAGATGGCTCTGGGCAGCTGTGGAAGAGCAAAAACAGTGCACTTGGTATGGTTAGAAATTGAAGATGGGATTCAAATTTTCACTGCAGGTCATCTAAATGTCAATCTTTTTGTCTAAATTAGTGCATAGAGGTAGATAAATACCTCCTAGAAGCAATTAAACTTATTTTTCTTAGACACTTGCTATAGGATAGAAAAGCTTACGTTTTGGAATTACCTATCCCATTTCTTTGACTTAGAGGGAACCTAGATGACTTGTTCTGGATATTTCTCTCTAAGATGGGTAAAATTATATAAATCTCATATTCCATGTGTAACTGACAGGTATATCACAGCTGGAGGTAGAATATGATAATATAAGGTTAACATAAAGCTTCTAACAAAGAACTATGTAAGATGCAGGAGTACAGTAGTCATCTTTTACATTTCATCTCTGGCCTATTACTATCTTTTCTGTTCCGATTCCTCTCCTCAGTATTACCTGTTTTACCTAGGCAAGCTGTAAGCTGGCTAAAATTGTGAATCTTGCTTGAAAGCCAGTACACTGTAACATGGATTTATGATCTTACCTTCATATTAATATCAACCCCTGAGTTGCTCTGGTACATGTTAGATCCCCAGAAAAGAGGCAGAACCACATACTAAGTAATCTGATGAGAGATGAAGGGGATGCAAATGTCCCTAATCTGTGCAGTGGTTGTGTGTCCAGTCATATTGTTCAGGAGGGTACTAGGCTGAGAAAAGATGCTAACCTTCTCATATGTCTTATAATGGTATCCTGCTCAGTGCAGACACCCATGGGAAGCATGGAGCCACAAAATCTTTGCATGAATCTTTCACAAGGTCTCTGAAAGGCTTTACAATATCTTAAAATTCTCTTAAGAAATAAGTTCATAACCTGAATCTCAAAGCAATGTATTAAGAGTGTACAAAAAAGAAGAGTAACTTGTGTTAACATTTTATTTTTTCTTTAAATGCAAAAGCAATCGTATATTTTCCTCCAAAATGTCCTGATTATTTAAAAATTAAAAGGGAAAAGGTCACACATCAAACACAAAAGCATACAGCCAAATTAATAACCTGATTTATTTTTCCATGTTACAAACCATGACATTCGAATTGAGGATTTTATTCACATCTTTATGAATTGTCGTTACAAATCCACATTTGGCAATCGTTTGAGCATACTAGAATTAATGGAATTTAAAATGCAGTTGAAAGTATCTTTGTTTACTTAATTTTACTGTCTTTAGGGGTTCTCTTCACTTTTTTCCTGTTATCTCTGAGTTCATTGTTCAATTTACTCTTTTTTCTGTTTAGAACAATTGATTATAGTTTGATTGCATTAAAAATATGGAAAATGAGCTATTAATCTATATCTATTACTGTTGGTGGGGAAAAAAGTTAAAGTCAGGTTTTAAAGCATTCATGCTTACATAGTTGGGCATCTGAAATGTTGTGATCATTTCTTATCATAGTGATCAGTGTTGACATTTTTCTGTGTGCTTTTTCTGTACGATACCCACTTGTTGCCTTTTGTTTTCCACTTCTTATTAACTTGCATGGGCCAAAACTGTTCATAATAATAATAAATAATAATATCCCCTGAAAAATTTGCTCTGTGGTGACCCAAGGGAAATTAAGTAGATGGGGGTAAAGCCAAAACAAAGTTTGACTATTTGAATGAAATTTTCAGGTAGTTTTATAAGAGTAACAATTATTTATTCAGAGCATCTTTTATTTGTGTCATACTCAGAGTGTGTGCATATCTATAAATATGTTTGTATATAAAAGCTACCATTTACTACAAAAATGACATTTTCATACAAAAGTATTGACATGAAGAATGATAATCTAATGAAACATAAACAGCACAATGAAAAATAGCAGGCAAATCAGGATCTATATCTTGAAAGCTATACAGCTACGGACAGCAATACGTTCAGGTCAAAAGCAACAAAAGACAATGGTGTACAAGTCACCAAAATCATAGTAATTTAATGTTAACATCATAGTACTTGCAAACAAAATTACCCTTGTATCCATAAATTCTTAAGTTCTGTATAAAGGTATTGTAGTCAGCAGTAATAAGTCAACTTCCTATCCTTTCTTGTGAAAAAAGGCTTAATCCTGCATTTTTAACTGCATAAATTCCCTTATGAAAGAATAATTGGTTGCAGATCTGTCACATTCTGTGTTTCTATTACAGTAAAAAAATACTCCCTTTGCTTTGATCCGTTTTTCTTTGAAAATGCACTTTTCTTAACTTCCTGGATGATTCTCTAAGAGTATTCTATCCTTCAATTGAAATGTTAAAGTTCCTATAACCAAAGATTAACCATTAATACATTCTGTATTGCCTTTTACCCATGCAAATGCCTACAAAACTATGGTAGTGCCGCAACATCACCTTTTTTTTTTTTAAAAAAAAAAAAAAAAAAACAACAGTGAATAGGTGACCAAAGACCTTTCAAGCATTTTTTACAAAATGTGACAGTGATCATGATGCGTTATATTTACTTGCCATCATATTATAATTTGTCTGAAAAGATATTTAATATTTTACAATTATTTCATTTAGTGTAAATAATAAACTATATAATTTGTATATCAGATTCACTGTACATGCAAAGCACATGCATCCAATGTGGTTGGCTTTCTATTGAAAATATTGCAGTTAAATGAAGACAAAAAAGATGTCAGGTCTGCATTGAAAACTTGCTCTGTAGATGAGCAGGGAAGTCACTAGTCTAAAGTACTAGTCACTGTTTCAATTTATTTTCTGTTGGAAATATTGCTTGTTATCTGAATATACATTAATTCTGCTAAAAAAAACCCAAAAAACCAAAACAAAACAAACCCCACCAAACCACAAAAAGCAATCCAGCCTTTATTTACACAGTGATTAATTTAGAGAACTTCTGAGATGAGAACTTTAGAGAACTTCTTCTGACCCCCGTCCAAGTCTTTTTTCTATGTACGTGAGAATCAGAGACACACAAGCAGTATTAATGAAGTCATTTTATCACCAAGATGCAGTTAGCTTTCCTGTAAAGACAACTTAATTGTTTCAGTAATTTGTAAATCTAAAAGAATAGGTGAAGTTGAAACCAATGACTAAGCGTATAGAGGGGAGGATAAAACTACACAGACATGGATAAAAGAGGTCACTCATGCAGAAAACCTGCTAATACAAAGCATTCATGACTACCAACCCCAGCAACAAGTAAAATTGTAACAACAAAAATTACCTCCAAGAGATTAAATAAAAATGTTGAAAGTAGTAACCAAACTCATTATTGAGGCATTGAAAAGAAAAGAAAAAAACTCTTTTCTCATAAACTGTTTGTCTATTACATCAAAATATGGAAGAAAAGGCAATATAAGATGCATATATGTATACTTGTAAACACACTAATTTTTTCAGTTTTCCTTTAATAATTTTTTTGTGCTTTAATTGCTTTACAGGTTAGGCATGATTACAGTCTCATGTCACTTTCCAAACCAATGCGTACATGTTAAGTGTACTTTCTTCTGGTTAACACTGATGAAAGGTTTATCAGAGTCAGCTTTTTTTGTTGTTTTTTTTTCTTGCTTTGTTGTTTGGGGATTTTTAAGTATTCCGTGAAAAGATGTTTACGAAATAATTGTGTAAATTATATTCAGGTTCAGTACTGCTTTCATTGATGGTGCATAGGGATCAATATTAAAACTGAATAAGTATTGTCAGAAGAGTAGGGATGGCTGTCTGGCTGGATTTCAGTTCAAGAAATGAATGATTTATTATTTTTTTTTAAAAATCATTAATTTCCAGTAACATGAATAAATTCACTTAGACCAGATCTATGAAAATAGATGGATCACCACTCTTATAAATAAAGATTTCAGAGTAACAGGAGTAACTTTTTCTTCTTAAGACACAATCCATTGACAGAAAACTATAAATATTAATAGATTACATAAAAGAAATGCTTAAATATGTGTCTTGTGTATGCATATGTAGTCCAGTAAATCTGGGGAGCAACTGTCATACTTGAGCTGGGAACCAAGGAGGAGAGAGCAGACAGGGACATGAAAACACACAATAATAGTCTTAAGATGACCCAAGAATAAGGAAGAAGGCGACACCACCGTGAACGTTCCACTCCTCCTAGTGAGTCTTTTTTAAGATAACAGTGCTTCGGCATACTGTAGACTTGCTCTCTGATGTCTGACAATTGTATGTCGTCCAGCATAGCCACTTTTGCACTGTGTACTGTCATGCTTGTTGCACTATAACCATATGTATGGTTATAAGCAACCATACATGTAGAATCTTTGCTTTTTGTTTAACCAACACATTCAGAAACAGCTTGATGAGAAGTCCTTTGTACTGCCAAACTGCTATTACATCTCACTAAACGCTATATTACTTTTGCCTCTTGCCTGACAAACACCTCAGAATAGATTTGTGCCTAACGGTAATGGTGTAACATGGCAGCGTTGAGGCTCTAACATGGCTACATCATATTTTATGACTTTAAGGAAGGTCTTTAACTGATGAATAAATTGTTCATAAATTTTCAGTTTTACTGGAGCTACTACCAACACCATTCAGGTGTGTAGATCATCCAAATTCTCTCAGCAGCTTACCTTTCATTTCCTTCAGGACTTTGAGCATCCACTGCATTTTAAGTCTGCATCTCAGCTATATTCAGTAAACCTTTCTTCACTGTGAAGGTGTTTAAATCAGTAGAGTCCAATAAACCTTCACAACCATTAAAATTACCTTCCATCCAAACGATCACAGATAGTAATCAAGCTGTTGCTGCTTCTTGTTTAATGAAACCTTGTTAGGAAAATTTCCCCTTTAAAGGATAGCAGTTCATTTCAGAAATCTGTGTATGGCTTTTCATTTGGAGCATTCTTTCTGATCCCTTAACAACCAGTGTTTCTATCAATTTCTATCCAGTTGTCGTTCAGAGAAGTGTTCTGTTTCTTTGGTCTTAAACCCAATGAGCCAAATTTTTTGTGCTGTAAGATAATAACTCTAGAAACATTTGCTACAAACTGACTTTTGCTGAGCACACAGCAGTGTAAAAGATACTTAATGTCATGTTTTATAGCTGGTGCCTTTATGGCCTATTCTTTTTTTATGGTATGCAACGTTTACTGATGCATTTTTCTGCTTCAATATCCAGCAAGGAAATTAACTGAAAATATTACAGACATATTGTAGCTGATGAAAACAATAAAACAGTGAACTGTGTAAGTAATGTCTCAGCTATGAAGAGCTATTTTTAGTTGTAACTTTTGAAAAAGATTTGTTTGGTTTTTTGTTTGTTTGTTTGTTTTGAATTCAAGTAACACTAGTATACCCAGGCAAAACATCTATGTTGATCATTACAATATATCAAGAAATATAAAAGCATATTTACGCACTAATACATTCCATGAAAAATCTTCACCTGCGTAGTACTGTATATACCGTGTAATCAGTCTTTTCTGAAATTTCTGCTCTTCTGTTTCCATTCTGTTCTGCCCTTCTGTCTCATTCACAGGAGAGAAAATTTGCTTTACAGCAGATAACAGCACAGACCAGCGTAAAGTAAATTTTCTGTCTAATATTGTGTACAAGTCTGAAGTACCTGAACATCAAAGACAGGGAACTACTATGGCTCACTTGTTCTTCACGTTTATTGAAGGTTTCTTGAGTCCTCTCTTGCTTCTCATATTTTGGGCAACCCTCCAGAAAGGATCTGTAAGTGCATCCTTAAATGTATCCTTCTTTTAGGAGTCTTCTGAGAATAAAACAAGAATTTACATAAATAGCTACAGGTGATTACATGGCTGTAATCCCTTTTGACTGTAACGTCCTTTGACATCAGTACTTGTTAATGTGTAGTCCTGTCTTGCATTAACAAAATATGCATGCAAAACAAATTATTTGAGAAGAAGTAGATTTTTGTTTAATGTGCTGATTACTATTTTACTGTCACTGGTGTCCTGGTTTTGGCTGGGATGGAGTTAACTTTCTTCATAGTAGCTAACCTGAAAGCAGGGCAGCTGGTCATTGTTATTGTTTTAATCTGATCAGACTCATTTGCGTTTTCTGTGATTATTGCAATTTTAAACAACACCCCCCCCAAAAAAAAATAGTTCCTCAGTTGATTCTATGTGTGGCATTGGTATTGGGGCATTTGACAGGTTTAAAAAAAAAAGTAGTGAGTCATTGAATAAACACAGGAACTCCAGAAATGTTATTGGTAATAGAGTAGTGATCTCCATAGGAATGTGCTTAGATAACTGATCCTCTTTCTACAACTACCTGACAGTTTTGCGTTTGTAATCCAAGGATCTTCTTTGCTCTTTTAGTTACAGTATCAAATTATGGTCTGTTATTTGACATAATTTCAACAGCTGTACTTGGTTTCGGTGCTTCCCATCTATGACATATTGCAAGTGAAGACACAGTGATGTTCCTAGGTGTATAGCACAGCATATTAATATAGTAAAATGAGATATCTCCAAATCCATTTTACCACATTATGTAAATTATGTACAGCTAACATATTCCTGCCATTATGTAATAACTTACTTATTCCTGGTATTTTGAGATACTAGTAATCTTAACATTAAAGCCCTCAGATGCTCTTTGATTCATTAATTGCTAAAAGTAAAATGGAATTTATGCAGCCTCATTTAGCTGTCTAAAATGGTAAAAGCAGTGGAAGTAGTGCGGTCTTCCATCAGTGGATAGGGATAAACACATTTATAACACACTTCATCTTACTACAAGATAGGAATAATAGGCTAATTGATAGGAAAAATTGGTTACAGTCTCTTTATGAACCATAAAGAAGTGGAGATCTGACCACTAACAGTCAGAGGAGGTCTGACCACTAGTCCAGACTGGTTTCCTAACTAGTGCTTCTTTAAAAAGACTCTAATCTGTCTGTAGTTTCTAGTTTCTGATTTGAATTTTTTTCCAGTTTGATATTTATTACTTTTTTCCCCTCTTTCCCTTTCTTTCTTATAAACCAAACAATAGATTTAAGAATTGTACTTTTCTTAAAATTCTTAATTAAAACTTTCCTAAACCCTCCCCATTGTTACTACCTTACATCTAGGTATTACTCTTAATTTTGATAATTTCGGAAGGTTTTTTAAAAAACAAATATGGAAACATCATTGTTTAAACCATCATTTCTTCACATAGGAAGAGAAACAAGATGATATATATTTATACCCAGGAAATTATCAGGTTTTAATTGAACTTACACTATAGGTATCAAATCTTAAATAAAATTAGTTCAGCTGATTGCTTTACTTTAGTTTTTAAATAATTATGCATAATTTGTAATGACATTATACAAGGCACAAAACTAGACTTTATGTATTTACAGGCTTCCTTAAAATCCTCTATGATAATAATAATTTTTTGCAAATTCCTTAACAAAATGAAGCTTCCATGAGTTAACTATCTGTCCATCTGTTTGTCATGTGTTTCCCAATATTTTTAAAAATGATTGATTAATTTCTGCCAAATTGGAGAAGAGTGGAACTCTCGAAGACAATTTATCTTCTGTTTCATCAGTCAGGTGGCTGGAAAGGAAAGGCTGGCCCATATACTTACAGTCTGAGAAAAGTTTCAGCTCATTAATTTTCTGTTCTGTTCTGTTTGGCCTGCTACCAGCCAAAAAATAACAAACGGATCAACATATACTGCTTCTTAAGTAACTGGCAATTAATGGGTGAAAGAGGGAGTCTGAGGTATCTTGAGAACTGAGTGTACAAGGTCAGAGGGAAAAAATGCAGGGAAATGTGGGAAATACTGAAAGTACAGATAAAGGACATATGTCAGGGTATCTGAACTTATTCTGTCATTGAAGCATAATACAGAAAGCTATGGGAAATCAAGCTGCACTATTTTAATTGCTCAGAAAACAATTTCATCACTCTTGTTACAGATAAATTTTAGAGAAACTGCTCATCCTGTTGCTTGTCTGGTTTGCCACTCTACAGCTGACCTCTGCGAATGTATCAATGTGTGCCTTGTTTCATGCTGCATTTATATTGATTTTCACTCACAGCAAGCCCTTCTCATTGCTGAGTTCTCTGAAACCTATGCCCTTTTCTTAACTCCCTGCTCAAATGTAACTGAAAGCATACACTATCATGGAATATAGAATAACTGACATTACTAGAATACTAGAAAATACGAGGTATTTTGATTTTGCTTGGTTCTGTCTTGATTATAAGCTCTTATGGTAAGGGTAACCATTTATTGTTTATTTATATGACACTAAGCTATTGGAGGCATTATCACCCCACACTGTTAAGAGAGAGCAACAGTTAGCTCAGTTAAAAAGGAATGAACATGAAAACACTGTCATATGTTGTATTCAAACCACTATAAAATATAACAATATTTAACAAAATTGTTGGAGAATGTCTGTCCAATGGCACTGAAGACTCGTAAATTTTTATCACCAATTCATTACATTAGGCTGTTTGCAAGTAGTACTTTTTAACTGACAAAAGAATCAGTATTCTAAATTTTAATCTTCATTATATCCCCATTGTGACACGAGCATGTTAAAGAAAAGAGTAACTTATCTAGTGAGATGTCAGAAACTTAACAACCTATCGTTAAATCATAGATACCTGTTTCTGTGTGAATACATGGGCTACACTACTTCACTTATTATATCATTACTAATTCCCAGTTTTCAATGAATGTAAACTTCTATTTTTTTTCAGTCTTCTTAATGTAATGAGCCCATTTCTAATTTCCTTGTTTCAGGCTCTGACAACACTGCTGCAGGAGTATAGCAGTGAGAGAAGGCTGCAATAAATAGGGCAGAGCAATTATCTCACAACATTCTGTTCAATCTCCTATCACTTTAGGACATTAGGTGTAGACACAGTGATGAAAATATCTTTGTCCAGCTCAGCAACATGCTGTGAGAAGCAGCTTATGGAACAAGATACTGAAAAAGACAGCAGCATGAGAAAGTGTAAAAATATAACATGAGGGACAGAAAGAAAATATCTCTGACGTTAAAGCAGTATAGAAGGGTGAGACTTGATTCTCTTTGAAGTTGCTACTGTAAATCAAGAATAATGCTGTCAAAGCAGTGAAGCTAATATTAGTTTATCTGAGAAGACATTTAAAGTTTTGTTTTTCAAACATATATACCCTTTTGTCTAGGGAAATAAAATACAGCAAAGTTATGTAATGAGGCAAAAGGCATTTCTGGAAGCCTAGGCACCAAAAATAATTCTATAAGTTTTGAGATTATTTGTAATGCATTAAATAAGTAATTTACTTGTGAAACTTGCAGGTCAGCGTACAGTGTGTACGCTGAACTCAGTTTATCTTTTACTGTTTTCTTTAAGAAAACAACAAACCATATATTTTGACATGGACAGGGACTTAGTAAATAATTTGAATGCCATGATGTTTCAGTAACACAGACGTGTGAGCTGGAAAGATGACTACAAACTGAAGCAGGACTCTATTTGGCTTTTTCATAACTCTGTAGAGAGGAAATACACTTGACTAAGTTGAACTGGAAGTTAGTGATTTTTCTGCATGGAATTACAATAAGGAGCAAGAAATTCAATCAGCAATTGAAACTGATCAATCAACCCATTCCCGGTGCTATTGATATATGAAACCTAATAAATGTGGAAACCTCATACCTCACATGTGTGAGACCTAGAACAGAAAATCATCAGAAACAGCTGTGTCTGCTTCACTGATTATGGAACAATTTCTCCCTTGCCATATGTGCAATTAAAGGTTTTATTAATTATTTTTTCTTGCTTCTTTTAGCAATATTGGTGCAGGGATAAACATCTATCTCAAAACTGAGGTATTCTCTTGGGTAACTGAATGATTTGCAGCTGACAATTTCAGCTCTTTATAAAATTTCTCAGAAAAGCGAACTGGTTAAAAAAACTCACAAAAATAAAGAGAAAGAATGATGGTAAACAGTCAAGTATATTTTAAATGATTCAGCAAGAAACACAAGCCATGGACTACCCTGAGGTTTTATATTTGTATTTGACACGTTTAGTGTGGAAAATTGTATTAACTTCTTCCAGGTCGCTTCACTCAATTATCCTATTTGTAATATACTTTCTGAGAAAAGCCTCCTGGCCTGGTTGGAAAAGTGTAATAATAGACCTAAATCCTGCTTACCTCAGCATGAACCACTTGATGTCTCAGTACCAAACAGCATAAATTCTAAAAATTTGTTCTTTTGCAATTTTCTGGCCATTTTTTACTATTTTTTACCGAGTTTGAATGTTAGCTAAAGCAGTCATTGACACATGTTCTTACTGAGCTGATGTTGCTGCAACAAATAAACTTAGCATGACTTTCCCATTAATGCTGTTGTAATTTGCACATTGAGTTTTAACAAGATCTAATTTTTACCTCTGTTTTTTTCTGGGAAAAAAAATAATTCAATAAAAAAAGTTTGGTCTCTCCAAGCCACATAAAAGAGTTGTTGCACAGTGTCTTTGGGAAGGCCTGGGGACTTTGGAGCTTGCTGTCTGAGTCTTCTTTCTGTTGCTTGTATAAAGCACTTACATTCTCAAATTTGAGATTGACTCCTTTAAAACAAAAGGAAAAGTTGAATGAATAGGACAGAACTGACTCGGACTCGAACTCAGCTGTATAGGCAGTGTGAACAACTTGGACTCAAACCTAATACTGTGATGAGATGAATGAAGTCTAATACTACATCCAATAAAAACTATTCAGATGTATGCCATGTTCTTAAACACCTCCCTGGGAGTCAGTGTGCAAAGTGAAGTTTTCAGACGACAAAGTCCTCTGGAACATACAACCAAAATAGACATCTTTAACTCAGTATTGTTTTTCCTTTTTTATCTGTTCCACATAAGCTAAACTGCATTACAGCCGTCTGTTTATTAAAGGAAGATTAATGCTAGAAGTACAGAAGTACATAAGCCATCCAGAGGGACCTTGACAGGCTTGAGAGGTGGGCTTGTGCAAACCCCATGAAGTCCAACAAGACCAAGTGCAAGGTCCTGCACCTGGGTCAGGGCAGTCCCAAGCACATATGCAGGCTGAGAGGAGAATGGATTGAGAGAAACTTGGGGGTGTTGGCTGATGAGAAGCTCCTCAACCTGACCCAGCAACGTGCGCTTGCAGCCCAGAAATCCAACCTTATCCTGGGCTGCACCAAAAGAAGCATGACCAGCAGGTCGAGGGAGGTGATTCTCCCCCTCTGCTCTGCTCTCGTGAGACCCCACCTGCAGTACTGTGTCAAGTTCTGGAGTCCTCAGCACAGGAAAGACCTGGACCAGTTGGAGCGGGTCCAGAGGAGGTCTGCAAAAATTATCAGAGGGCTGGAGCACCTCCCCTATGAGCACAGGCTGAGAGAATTTGGCTTGTTTAGCCTAAAGAAGAGAAGGCTCCAGGGAGACCTTAGAGCAGCCTTCCAGCGCTTAAAGAGGGCCTGCAGGAAAGATGCAGAAGGACTCTTTATAAGGGACTATAGTGATAAGACGAGGGGTGATGGTTTTAAGCTGAAAGAGGGTAGATTTAGATTAGATATTAGGAGGAAGTTTTCTCCTGTGAGGGTGGTGAGGCAGTGGAACAGGTTGCCCAGAGAAGCTGTGGATGTCTCATCCCTGGAGGTGTTCAAGGCCAGGCTGGATGAGGCTTTGAGCAACCTGGTCTTGTGGAGGGTGACCCTGCCCATGGCTGGGGAGCTGGAACTCGATGATCTTATAGGTTCCTTCCAACCCAAACCATTCTATGATTCTATGATTCTATGGAGGAAAGCAGCATTGGGTAATAAGTGCTTATGGAGTACTATCTATTTACCTACGCATCAGTTATTGCTGTCTGATGTAAAGAAGGAAAACTTTTAAGAGGCTAAAAATATGAAAAACAGAGTGTCAGTCTCATAACTTCAGACATTGCATTTGATGCCAACTAATATTCTATCAAGGAATAATTGATCTACAAACCGGGTTTTCAGACATTTTGCCCCCGTAGGCTAACTAGCATCCAACCAAGATCAAAAGTGTCTTTGAAATCCTATGTTCAGAGACAAGGCAAAAATGTGTTAGATGATCTAGGGCACAATAACTAGCACACAGAGAAAAAAGATTAGTACATTTGTCCCCAGATGGTGCATCAGATCAAGTGATACACTGCTGAAATGCGGATGTAACTTTTGACAGTGTAAGATCAACATCTAGCCAAAAAGACTGGAGTCCTGTCTTAGAAATCTAATCAGTTTTATACTATGCTAAGTCATGTCACATCATGTCATGAACCGAACTGATAACCTTTAGTTTCCCAAACTAGATGAGCGTGACTATTAGACTTTTTGGTACTTTTCAATAGAAAGAAACTGTAGCTGCTCAAGAAAGGATTTATGCATGCACTGTGCCATTACAGGAGAATGCTGGCAAATGAGTTTAAAACTCCTCACTCTCCTGTCTGAGATATCTGGGGATGGCTAACAGCTATGCTTCTAGGTGGTTAACAGTCTAACTTTAACTCAAAGTTGTCCGTCAGGAAGAAGACCTATATTCAAGGTCCATCTCAGGAACAAGAGGCTTGAACCTGCATCTGCCATACTCCAAGAAAATAATTCTAAGCACAGAAGGTATTTGGATAGCATGTTTTCCATTCTCCTGTGGAAGATGGGACACTCTTTGCTCAGTTTGTCAAGCCCCCCAGTTTAGGGGACCTATATCTCATTGGAAAATTCTGAAAAGAAGGACGATTTGTTTTCTACTGATAACAGTATTTTGAGGAAAATGGCTCTGGACACATTCTGCTTTCTGGAAAGGAAGCATCTAGCACCAACCATGAATGTGTGAGAGAAAAGAAATGCAAGCTATTCCAAATAGCCATCTTCTCCACACTTCCTCTACCCTTGTTACTATGCATAATAGAATTCAAGATTCAATACATGAGAGTATAATCTTGTCAAACTGGTGCTTAGGGCACTCATCCAGAATAGCTGAGATCTGAGCATCTTGTGCTCTTTATGTATTTTATCTGATGCTAGTTTAATACAAAATTGTAAATGCACATGAAGTCTCATAAACACAGATGCATCATTTCCCTGCCTTTCTGTCTAAAATAATTTTTGAGCCATTCACATTTGCAGTTGATTTTTTCAGCCTGACCTAACATAGCAATGCTGGTGGACAGGGATACAGCTATGCAGGTGATTTGACATCTTGTTAGATTCTTCAGGGAACTGTTTTGGATAATAAATGAATCTTTTAAAAAGAAAAAAAAAAAAAGAAAATAAAAAACCACCAACGCAAAATACTTTTAAAGTAATTAAAAGAACTCAAAATTAGGAACCTAATCAATTTTTCTGCCTAGTTCCTAAGCACTTAAATATTTCTACCTTTATAAGAATGAAATTGCCTGTATAAACCTGCATTTCTTCATGATGATATTTTGTATAAGAATATGTTATA